>NW_028321888.1:2443636-2596363 GCF_036245765.1 Copidosoma floridanum
GATATTTGCATTAACAGAATTGACACTCAACGTATTGTTGGAAATATGATACAGTCCTCTTTTGCTTTAAGCTCCCTAATAGCACAGACCATCTAAAAACGTTTTTACAAGATAATAAAAACCTTTTTCCAACTTCAAAACGTTTTAAAAACGTTTTTAGAACATCATGTGCTATTAGGGCTTTTCATAAAAGATACACTTTACTTTCATCTATAAGTGTAGTGATTTCTGTAAATACAAATGTTATGTCCATCTCGTTCTCTCAAAAGACATCTGGTCGGTCCTTTCCTCTGTCCCACTTGACCCCACAGTCCATAGATATATATGATCTTTTAGTGAAAATTTTACCGTTGCTGTACAGTAACAATTATAGTGAATTTGTTGCTTTTACGTTAAAATTTCTGTAATTCTTTTCTGCATGTATGTTTTTACACGCAGTGCTTAGGTTGGTGATTGTATTAAATCTCTCTGTTGATATTTTCAAACGATATGTGATATTATTTTAGAATTCATAAATGGTGAGAGTTAGTGCATGGGGGGGGGGGGCAAAGCCTAACTACACATATTATATACGGATATTAAATCGTACGTCAACAACATCTAGAAAGAGGCTATTCGAGAGCAATGACCATCTCACTTTTGCCGCAATTTTTTAATAATCAACAGCAATTGTTAGTTCTTATCCTTGCTAGAAACACTTCTATTCATAAGAAAAAATATAAAAAATAAATTATATTTATATAGATCCAAGATAAAATTTCATGTGATAAAAGAAATACAGCATTACTGAGTGTGATGTAATGGCACAATCTTTTGCTTATTGGAGAGATACTCTGTCAATTAAGTATCTAAGAGGCTGCAAATTTCACTCTGACAGATGGATATATTCTGATTAGTCTCTTACCCATGTGCACTGTACTTTTTTACCTGAAACTCTATTTTATTATAGTCAATGACTCTACTACTTATAGTAAAGATCAATTCAGTGATATAATTATACAGGTACACCAGTAAGTAATCGAGATATGCCATATTGTGTGCAAACAAAATCTAGGTGGAATCTTTTTGGAAGCAAGTCTGACCTCTTTTTAACACTATATTCCAATTGTTTCTTAATAATAAGTACAAAATAATATTCGTCCACTTATTGCAATTGTTAATGATTAAGGAATGCGAATCAGTGATCAATTGGGAGCAAAGGTTGGAAAAAATGAATACACGAAGTATTAAATCTTCCTCAAAAATTACATTTCCCAACGACGTTTCTCTGGCATGCTGTGCCAATATTTTGAGGCTTCAATTCGTAAGTTATATAGTATGGATATACATATTGGCAGACTACGTCCATACTTTATAACTTGCAAATTAAAGCAATTTTAAAATTGGCACACAACGCCAATAAAGTGTTGCTAAAATATACAATTTTTGAGGAAAATTTGATACTTTGTGTATTCAGTTTTTCCAACCATCGCCAACAACGGATCTCTGATTCACATTCCTCAATCATTCACAAAAAATTCTTCACTTAAAATTATACTTGTCATGAACCACGTTATTTTAGTGTTGATTATGCAACCTGCCAATGTGTTAACAAGTTGGATGATGACATTTATTTAATATTTTAACTTAAATACAAAACAGTATTTGTGAAGGTTGTCAATCAAATAAATATGTCGTAGAAGTAAAAATAAAAATCGAAAGAAAACGTGACATCAAAGTTCATCCTAGAAATAACGTAAAATACTAAGAACTATTTTTTTGCAGTACATTTTACATAGTAAGCCATTTCCTCAAATGTTGGCATATAAATAAAGTTCTATAAACAAATTTTGAAGTTAAAACTTACGTTCCCTAAACCTTTACTCAAAAACAACATTGTTTTTTTGAAGAATCAATTAGAATTTGCTCTATTTGGATACGAAATTAACAGAAATATGTATGCAAATAAAATGATGTAATTACATAAGTCAATATAAGAAGAAACGTTTTAATAAATAATTACTGAGCAATGATCCGAATTCCATTTAAATATAGTGAGGTTATCAAACTGGTGATGAAAAAAATATTTTTTAAATTCCAAAGTCACTAGCGAATAATACGAATAATATTACATAATAGTATGAATTCAAGTAACTTACTTTATTGACACTTTCCATCTAATACTAGTTTGCCTATCCAACTTATTTTTTAATTAAAACTACGAATTTGTAGAAAAATTGTCATAAGTAGCAATTTAAAAAAAGTACAACCTCAACCAGGTCTCAAACTTGGACCTCTTTCTTGCCGGGATAGTGTGTTACCTATTTTGCTACCAAGTCTCGCCGTCTCCCTCTTTTCAATTGCTACATTTAAACTTTTCAGCGATTTTTTAGATGATGCCTGCTTATATGATACACACGACATTAAAAAGCAATTTTATATTATCGACGAGTAAGTATTAACGCGAGTAATGTAGTTAATCTTATTCACCTTAATATTTACCTTTCGATGAAACAAGATTATTAATTTTATACATCAGGTGTTTTTTTTTTTTATGAGTATGTTGATAAAATATTGCATTCAACGTTTTGCTAGTGTTTAGTAAATTTTTAAAAATGTATGTGAATATTATGTCTAGTATAGAGATGATGCGATAAAATTTTTTATTGTAAAAAATCCTAACGCTGTGTAATATCTGTTATGGATACTTTTGTATTAAATTAATCATTAATTGGTAGCTTTTAAAACATCAGTAACTGTATAATTTTATAAAAAATTTGAATGAAGTCCATGAAAAACATTTTTTGAGTTTTTGCACAGCAGAATTTTTCAAATTACTAGTTTTAAATTTGTAAAAAAAAATCTTTGGACCCTATAGTCAGACGGTTCTGATGAAGTCAACTGTAATCGAAGTATGAAAGTCTTACAAGTCTTCATTAAATCATTTTAGGCCCCGACATTGCTTTTAATCGAATTAATGAGTACTTTGGTATTTACTTTTGTTGTATTAGAATTATTTCCACAAATAGTTTTGTAGATGAATTTTCTATCATTTATATTTTCTTAGTTATATGATGCTATGAAACAGACAGATGACGAAAATGTCAAAAAAAGTAACCTTTTTTTAAAATTTGTGTCCAAGACTCAATAAAAGATGATAAAATTATTAAAACAAACAAATACAAAGAAGCCTTGTTAAAAACAATTTGAGAAATCCTAAAGTGTATGTTTCTATACATTTAAAATTACACGCCCATCACTAGCGTACATTAAAAAAAATTTTTATCTTATTATGTTACTTTGTAAAGAAATTTTCGATATGTCTGGAGCCAGAAATTCCTCTAGAAATTTTAGTGTCCTGTTAAAAACATTATTATAAATATTGAGTCAAAAATTCAATAAAGTTGCTTAATGGCAGGACGTTGTATGCTTACATTTTTTATGTCAAATAGTTTAAGTTTTTGTTACAAAGAGTCATGGAGGATATTCCGCTGAAAATTTATCGTTAACTTACGTGTTGTGATCGAACGTCAACGATGCATCTTATAACTTCTCGGAATTCGTAAGAAGCTGCCGTCAATGACAGTATTTTATTACATCTCACTCAGAGATATTATGAGGGCAATGATCTTGTAGCGCTTTTAAATAAGTTATGTGATTTATACGATAAAAACCTAAAGTATTGTTATTATGAAACATGTTGAATTTTTTAGTGAGAGTCAATACTTTTTAAGACATTTTAAAAGACATTAGTATTCTATTGTAGGTATTGTGTAAGGTAATCATGCCTTGTGTATGTCAGCATTAAGAGCACCTTACCGCAGTAACCGCGGGTAACGGAGTAAGCCCGTTATTCAGCCAAGTCTCTGAATGATGGCTGTCATGTCATCATATCATAGTAGACGTAAGCAAACATTTTACGAGAGAAATCTTGGAAGGTCAGTATCGGTAGCTGGTCATGGTTCAAAAGTAAACCCCCAGGCGTTGTCATCATGTAATTGCAAGTTCAAAGAGATGGATACCTTGGCTTCAGGATGTACAAAGCTACAAGATTAAACAAACTCTAAATAAACTTGATTCGTACTCTGAACACTGTTAGATAATAAGACGATACGAAAATAAAATACCCCAAATAATTTCAGATAAGGTAACCACACTAAAATTAAATACTCCAACAAAAACAAAAGCCTGCTACATTGTTGTCGTTGTTCCTGGGTTTGGCTGAAATTAAGCAAAGAGACTGAATTATCTGTCTGAATCTTAAGTAATCATGAGGTAACGGACTTATGGTGTTCTTCGATTATGGATCACACGATTTTCTCTCAATTGGCACATGGTGTCCAACTTTTTTAGTTTGGAAATTTCCAATCACTAAGCTATTAGGTTTTGACGTAACAAAATTATATGATTGTGTGTGTATAAAGTTAAGGTGCTTCTTTCATGAAATAATTATGAACAGAATGGCATGAAATCTTGAGGAATCATTTAGTGAGTTACAATACACTACTCCTCACAATTTCAGAGTAGGCTGACGAATGTGAACACAAGAAAATGTTTAATGAAAGTTAAATTCTAAACATGTGCTCTTATGGCAACTAAGCATTTTTTACTGAAAGTTATAGCCTATACAGCATGATATGTAACAGTGGCATTTCCCGAGAACTGCGTGTAGAGCGATTTTTTCTGACGCGAACCCCGTTGAAATTAATTTTTTAGGGCAAATAGCTTTTAAATGGGAGCCGATTAAAAATACGTTTCAAACTACCCCTAAATGGGGTTGGAAAGCTATAGCGCGCCCGCATGAACTCGCGACGTTGCCACATTGTTATTGGAGCTTAGTCGGTAAGCAGTGAGAACTATATCCATGTGCGCACGCAAGAGCGTCAGCTACTGCTGGTAACTTAAAAGTTTGATGTAAAAATTTTTACCTTAAGGTAAATATTGTCTGCTCCTTATGTTGTCAGTTGTTTATCCATCACGCGCTTACTGTCTTTCTCACTTTCATGTTGGAGAAAAACATCTTTAAATTTTTATACTTAAGTAATGTTACCTCGAATGAAAGTAAAATACCATATCAGTAGGGATTTTTCCACTCTACCAGATAGTATTTTTGCAAAAATAGTCGAGCTCTCGGTCAAAAATATTGTTGTTAGGAATGTCTTGCTTACGTTCCCAGGTATGTCGTCTGTACACGATTTAGAACGAGTCCATTCATAAATTTCAATATTCAAGTACCCGTGAAGTACCCGCCAAGTGCCCGGGAAGTACCCACCAAGTGCCCGGGAAGTGCCCGGGAAGTACCCGGGAAGTGCCGAGGAAGTACCCGCCAAGTGCCCCGGAAGTTCCCGCCTAGTACAATACAGTCGGGTACTTCCCGGGCACTTGGCGGGCACTTCCCGGGCACTTCCTCGGGTACTTGGCGGGTACTTCCCGGGCACTTGCCGGGTACTTCCCGGGTACTTGATTATTGCAATTTATGAATGGACTCGTTCTAAATCGTGTACAGACGACATACCCGGGAACGTAAGCAAGACATTCCTAACAACAATATTTTTGACCGAGAGCTCGACTATTTTTGCAAAAATACTATCGTGTAGAGTGGAAAAATCCCTACTAATATGGTATTTTACTTTTATTCGAGGTAACATTACTTAAGTATAAAAATTTAAAGATGTTTTTGTCCAACATGAGAGTGAGAAAGACAGTAAGCGCGTGATGGATAAACAACTGACAACATAAGGAGCAGACAATATTTACCTTAAGGTAAAAATTTTTACATCAAACTTTCAAGTTACCAGCAGTAGCTGACGCTCTTGCGTGCGCACATGGATATAGTTCTCACTGCTTACCGACTAAGCTCCAATAACAATGTGGCAACGTCGCGAGTTCATGCGGGCGCGCTATAGCTTTCCAACTCCATTTAGGGGTAGTTTGGAACGTATTTTTAATCGGCTCCCATTTAAAAGCTATTTGCCCCAAAAAATTAATTCCAACGGGGTTCGCGTCAGATAAAATCGCTCTACACGCGGTTCTCGGGAAATGCCACCGTTACATATCATGCTGTATAGTTATTTATTTACTAAACGTAATTAAGTAAAAAAACTGACATAATAAAGCTGATGCAATTTTAAATATACTGCTATCTCGAAATGTATGTGATCACGGACTTAATCAAAAAATATTAAAAGAAACACAGGCATACATTTTCGTTTCCTATGATGAAAGTACATACAAGCATCAACTGCTGATATTTTTTAAGGTTAAGCACGAATTTTAGATAATCATTCCTACGAACTTTTATATTGTATATTATGATCTAAAATTTTTAATCAGTACTTAATTTACATATAACAGTATTAACAAAAAATCATTTAAAATTTAAGCAATATTAATACAAATCAACTTGACAGTCGCACCTTTGACTCAGGAGTCATGAAAGAACCACCTTAAGAGGTCACGAAGTGACATAACGATGAGTTTGAATGGACGGAGTTTATGGTATCCCATTAATCTAACTGGGCTACAAGATCAATAGCTTTCATATTTCCATGTGGACAAGTGACAGTATAGTTAGTTTTTGGGTTTCTGAGTTTAAGCGTTAATAATTTAGGGGGGGTTTTAATGTTTTTCAGCCGATTGCTTCACTTATAAAAAATAGTTAGTGTTAAATAAATCTCATTGATATGCAAAGTAAACCAGATGATGATCGTTCGATTTTTTTAGTAATCAGGATTATCTGACAAAATCTTTGATCCTCAAGTTGATGAAAACCAAATCTGCTAAGGAAGTAGGGTATCAGTAGCTTGATAATATACATTTTTACGCTTTAAGACAATTAATGTTGCAATCTAATGATGGACATGAATCGTTTCACGGTATTATACATCATTTCTGTGATATAAGGCTTTGATTAAGACTAATTAAAGAATAGCCTTAGTGATCTCAGTTCCAAAATTTAATAGAATAAGCCAATTAAGATGCAAATAACATGTTTACGTTACGAATGACACACAATAAAAGTAAAAAATAGTCTAAAAGACTGATATTTATTAAAAGTAAAATAAATAGAGCTGTATATAGAAGCATTAATCAATATATGTATTCTTCAAGTCCTCATTACGATATTTTTTTTTTTTTACTCAATTATTTATTATCATAAAAACTAGTTTTTAATACATTATTACAACTTTTCTATAGTGGCACTTTACACCTACGCTAAATTTGCACTTCGATAATTGATGAGAAAAAAAAGGTCAGACACATACAGTAGACAATTTTTATTTTTAAGTCTGTAACAAAAAAATATAACGTGCTTGCCAGTGTCAAATTTGCAGTGTTGATATTCATTTCATTAACGGTTTAAAAAATTTTGGAGGTGATGAATAGTACGGTTCATTTGTCATATATAATTTATGGATTTTAATAATAAGCATGAGAACTAATCAAGACAAAGCTAAGTTAGGATAGCTATGAAAAGCAGAAAAAATTTGTTTGTCTAACTCAAAATCACTACTTATTTAAATTTCATGTTTTGATTTCAGTTCCAGATGTTGTTAGAGATCCGTTGACTTCTTAAAGTATGTTTTCTGTAATTATAAATATAAATCCAGATAGGCTGTATACATAAGATACAAAAATAGTATCTTTAGTCGACTAGACGCTTAAAACAAATTTATGGAAGCATTTTGTAAGATGTATATTTGGAGCTCGTAACTGAATTTTCGCGCTTGCGTAATAACAAGAAGACGAGACGCCGTGACGCTGCACTTCAGCGTCTGATACCTATAGTTTTTCATTCTCGCGCGGTCAGTCGGTCTCTTTTACACGCACTCTCTGTCTTCGTGTAACCTTTGATTTGATCTTACCTTTTCAGTTCGGTTTACTATTGTACTTAAGATTGTAAAAGCCTAAAGATAAAACATACTTAAGATAGTGATAATAAACGTGTTTGTATTTTGCAATAAAAGCGATGGTGTTGTACATTCTATTTGCCTGATCACTTACCCATACATCCATACTGCTAGCACATTTATAAAAAGACTTTTTGTAATTTCTAAAAAAAAATGATGTTTCAAAGTCTGATATACCTTTTAAGATATCATTAGTTATAAATTCAGGGTCAAAATATGTATGTAGTAGCTACTCTTGTGAAAAGTGTTATATTACTGAGAATTGTCGGTGTCAATCAAACAATTTTTGAAATTCTACATGTTCTCTAAATACTACTCGCAAAAATAGTTTGAATTTCTGTATTTCTTACTTAAATAAAACTTTACCATATGTTACATTCTTCAAAAACAAAATAAATGATTTATGGACTTGAGATACAAATACACGATGTTTCATTTCAAAAACAGTTCAAAGAAAATCCTAATGATTTTTTTTCAATAACTACTTGTAATGTAAATCTGTTGACTAGAACTAGGTTTCAATGCTTTTTTTCGCCACTGGCTGTTCATTCACACAAGTGATATTCTTGAAACATAATAAATTTAATCAAACTACTGATATCAGTTTCATTCTTAGCAGAAATAAAAGTATATAAACAAGCCAATATTAATGAATAGGTGTGAAGAAAATAATCAGATTCTTTTTATAAAGTATGCAATAAATGCTGCAATGTCAAACGATTATACAGCAAAATCACTTGTATATTTGTTTATTTTTGGTCCATATAATTGCATAATATGAAGTAAGATCGTTAAAGAATGTAATCCAACTTTACTTAATAAAATTTATAAACGTATAAAATACTATAATACTTAAGTAAGATCAAGTGTTTTTTTGTCAATTCAAAGAAAGTTTTTATAATTCTAGTGGGCTAGGTACTACGAGATTTTCTTGTTTTAGATGTATGCAAGACTCCCCTTGGTATACATTTATTATATAGATTTATTAATGACATACTTCAGATGCATTTTCACATATTTTTAGGAGTTATTGCTTATTTTTCGATATGTTTAATTAAGTAAAACAAGTAAACTGCAGGGTTGCATCTAAATACAATTCAGTGTATTTGTATAAATATTATTCAATATTCTAGCTTTCTGCTAATTAAAAGATTTTTTCGCAATAATTTCATAAACTGTTATTTACAAATAGTGGTAAAAAAACAAACTTCCATGACTCTAGTCCCATCCGTATATCTGGTACTGGTTGCACAAGTTTCTTACAGACAGTCTACCAATCACGTAGTAGTGAAATAAGTAATCACCAATTTTTATTATAGTCTGTTTTTAACTTTCAGATTTTTAACAGGAACTTTTTCTTGTATTGATACTTTTTTCCTATTTTATAGGTAGTTGTGGGTATGTTGAACTATTTCCCAACCATCATTAACTATATATCCAATCGTGGACATTATAACACTATTATTGGACACTACTTTAATTTGCTATTTAATAACAATCATAGCCTTAAATTTTAAATGCTATACATCAGTTTAAAGTTAAGTATATAGTTTGGATGATATATGAGAGATTATGATTCGTTGAAATATATTTTGTTATCTATCATACAAATATTTACTAATATTCTTTTTAATATTCTGAATATGATAATAATAAGGTTGCCTAAAATTCCACAAATTAGAAAACACCCCCCCCTCCCTCAAATAATTGGATTTTGAATATTTGAGAATGTAGTTAGAGGGGTTAGAAAAATTAATTAAAGTAGCCATGGTGGAGTGGAGGTGCTTTTTTGTAGGCTCAACGAATCTATTATTTACCTTTTTATTGCTGTAGGGGCATAGCTACATGATGAACGCCGAAAATAGCAATTTTTTTGAGGGCGCCACTTGTTCTACACATAGCGAATAGAATTTACCATGCTATGAAGAAAACTTTGTTGCAATAAAAATTATGGTGAAATTAAAGATATTTTCTTATTGTATAGGACTCTAAATTACTAAAAGATTGCTTTGGGCAAAAGTGGTGGCAGTTATTTTTAAATTATATAATATCTTACAACATATAAAAAAGCTAAATTTTGCTTGTATTGAGATGTGCAAAGTAAGATATTTTAAGGGGATCCAGTGTATCGGCCGGAGTTTCTACCTTCGCAATTTCTCTATTCTAAGAAAATATATTTAATAAACTAATTATCTAGTTCTTTAAATCCAAAATAAGGAGAAGAGCCCCCAAACTGGCACTTTGAGGAATCAATTGAGCTCAAATTCGATGCAATCCGTTGCAAATCGAGAGAGAAAAGTTATACTTCCTGATCATAAAAGAGTGTGTCAGTGTGCATAATCTAAAATGTAACTTTTTTCAAAAAGTAATGCATCGAATTATCTGAAATTTTGACAGAGCCTCTAAAATAAAAAGACAAATACTAGTCCTCTCATGTTTTTTGAAAATATACAGTTGAAATTATGAACTTACTTAGAAAATGAAGATTTATAGGTTATGTAATACCGTTTACGATATATGTCAATTTTTATAACTCAATAATTGCAAAACTACGAGAACAGCCGCGTTTACTTTTTTATTTTAGAGGCTCAGTTCAAATTTCAGATAATTCAATGCATTACTTTTTTTTAAAAGTTATATTTTAAATTATGTACACTGACACACTCTTTCATGATCAGGAAATGTAACTTTTTTCTCTCAATTTGCAACGGATTGCATTGAATTTGGGCTCGATTGTTTCCTCAAAGTGCCAGCTTGGGGGCTCTTCTCCTTATATTGGATTTAAACAGCTATAGATAATTAGTTGTTAACCATTACTTTTCAAAATAGAGAAATTGGTGTAGTAGAAACTCCGGTCGATATACTGAATCCCCTTAATGATTTAACATCCCAATAACATAATCTTTGTGTATACTTATATACAAATGGCCTAGAGTATGACTTATTTTACAAATATATATCTATTTCAGAGATGTGTTGAAACTTTTTTCGGTAATTTTGAGTTTTATGAGCTTTTAAGAACCTATGTTAGCAAGTAGCGAATCCTAATAAAAGCCTAATAACATTCTAAGAATTTATCTGTTAGATTTTAAAATATAAATCACTTTTGCTTATTAACATGTTTAAAATAATTAATTTCCATATTTAAGGATCAAAGCCGTTACCATTAGCATAACAAATACTTTTATTTTTTTATAGGCCAATGCAGTGGCATCCCAAAAACGTGCTCGAACAAGAATCACGGATGACCAGTTAAAAATTCTCAGAGCTCACTTTGATATAAATAACTCACCAGGAGAAGATCAAATAATTGACATGGCAACTCAAAGTGGCTTACCTCCAAAGGTTATCAAGCACTGGTTTCGTAACACACTATTTAAAGAGCGTCAGCGAAATAAAGACAGTCCTTACAATTTTAATAATCCACCAAGTACTACCCTAAATTTGGAGGAGTACGAAAAAACTGGTGAAGCAAAAGTGATACCCTTAGACTCTACTACACTTATTAATACCACAGAAGTTAAAAATGAAGAGAAGCGGTTACTCACATTAGAAACATGTATTGAACCTCACATGTCCTTAGACAGTATTATAAAACAGGAATGCCATGATCAAATAACCATCCACCATACAAAGGATGAATATCCATCTCCAGAAAGCTCGGTAGATCGATCATCTCGAACACAATCACCCGTCACATCTTCTGTAGTAACTAGCTCTCACCATGACACGTGCTTAACTTCTGTATCCATCGTATCTCAAACGTCAACAATGCTTCCTCCTAAAATTATGCCACAAAATCTTAACATATCAGGTCCATCTATCACAGCATCCTCGTCAAACAGTACGTCTCCGATATGCTTATCTAACCAAAGTTGTAGTAGTCCAACTAAAGTAGCAGATTTCTCATTTCACTGTAATAATAATTCTAACAATTTGGGAAATAACTCTGGAAAAAGAGCTAATCGCACTAGATTTACTGATTATCAAATTAAGGTACTGCAGGAATTCTTTGAAAATAATGCTTACCCAAAAGATGACGATTTGGAGTATTTAAGTAAACTTTTAGGACTGAGTCCTCGAGTTATTGTTGTCTGGTTCCAAAATGCTCGACAAAAAGCTCGCAAAGTATATGAAAATCAACCTTCTGTTGAACCTGTTTTTTCCGGACGTGATAGTGATGATGGAACCGGTAGATTTCAAAGAACACAAAGTCTTAACTACCAATGTAAGAAATGTTTACTTGTGTTTCAGAGATATTATGAACTGATCAGACATCAAAAAACTCATTGTTTTAAAGAAGAAGATGCTAAACGAAGTGCTCAAGCTCAAGCTGCAGCAGCTCAAGTAGCTGCTGTGCTTAGCTCTGAGGATAGTAACAGTAGCTCAACAACAACAAATACTCTCCAATGTGCCTCTATAAATACTCAGTCAGTATTAGAGCCGTCTTCAAATTCGAATACTGCAATATTTCAACAGCAAGCATCACCCCAACAAAATCAAATAAATCAAAATACTTCTCAATCAGAATCTAAAGATGAAAACTTTCAATGTGATAAGTGTAATCTCGTTTTTGGGAGATTTGAGTTGTGGCGTGAGCATCAATTAGTACATATCATGAATCCAACACTATTTTCTCCAAATTATCCGCCAGATTCAGCATTTGGTATATTACAACAACAAGGAATAAATGACTCTAGTTTATCACTTGAAATATCACATTCACTGTTAGGAGTTGTAAACGAGAGAAAAAAAAAATATGACGATTTTGAAGACGGACTAAATGCAGATAACAAATCCAATGTAGATCAAGCCGAACAACCAAAAGATAAACGCCTACGCACAACTATTCTTCCGGAACAACTTGATTATTTATACCAAAAATATCAAATAGAATCAAATCCCTCTCGAAAAATGTTGGAAACCATAGCAAGAGAAGTTGGTTTAAAGAAAAGAGTTGTTCAAGTATGGTTTCAGAACACTCGTGCACGGGAGAGAAAAGGTCAATTTCGAGCTCATAGTCAAGTCATAAACAAGCGGTGTCCATTTTGTCCAGCTCTTTTTAAAGTAAAATCTGCTCTAGAATCACATTTAAATAGTAAACACATGGATCAAGCTTCCAGAAGCGAATTTAATATTGATAATATACCAGATGAAGAGATATCATTAGAATCATCTCCATCTAATCCCAGTACACCAAATATGATACCTTCTTTGGTTTCTCCTATAAACAATGAAGTAGAAGCCACTTTAAAAAAGTACTACGAAGAGTCTATGAAACGTTACTTAACGGAACTGCAAGCACATTCTAGCAATGGCAAACAAGACATGAATAGTTCCCATTTTTTTAAAAATAGTATAGATTCCCCTCTGGATTTAAGCAAGCCAGTTGATTTGAGTAAACCAGTCAAGATAAGTCTAGGTAATTTAATTCACTATACTGAAGAACATAATAGTTCACAACATATACGTAGTAATAGTGATTGTGGGCCTCTTACTGATGTATCCGAAAAAAGTGTATGCGATGATGACAGTATGAGTGAAACTACAGAATTTCTCGACGACGAAAGTAATCCTACTAGTCCTGCATCAAGTTCTCAGAGTTCTAAACAAGGATTAAGTAACAACAGTTCAGGACATACTATTTCATGTGGAAGTATCACTGCAGCACAATCTGGCGGAAAAAGATATCGAACGCAGATGTCAACAACACAAGTAAAAGTTATGAAATCGTTATTCTCTGATTATAAGACTCCTACAATGACTGAGTGCGAAATGCTTGGACGAGAAATAGGACTCCCAAAGAGAGTTGTTCAGGTACACTAACTTGTTTTCTGTATAAGAGTAGTAATCAATTTAGTGAAAGTAATTTTTAATATAATCATTTAAAATCTTTTTCTTCATCATGTTTTAGAATATAAAATATCATAAATAAGTTTTTAAGACATAAATAAAGCAACACAAGAAAAAAAGTGCTTATTATAAGTAACGTTATTTCAGTGTCTTATATACATAGCACTCCCTTTTACTGCTTAGTTAATTTTCCAACATTAAATAATATTTAAGCCAATACTCTGACACATCTTAATATTACACAACAAGACAGTGTTACATATTATATCACAGAGAAGGTGCAGCGCAAACCCGTTGAAGAATCGATAGGGTTGTTAAGTTCAAAATGCTTAAGCTATAGGTTCATAGGCCTCTTGGAATTCAATAGCTGTGTCTTAAGCAATGCTGGTTTGAGTCTTAAAATAATGTGTCAGACATTCGTCTTTTTATCCTCGAGGTATTCGTAAGTAGATTTATCATTGGTAGAATCCTTATTTTTCCTACGGTTGCTGCAAGAATCGACTGACTTAATTTGCATAAATAAATGTTTTCTAATGCAAGTTACTATATGAATAAAGGGTATTATACAATTAAAAACTAAATTTTACCATTACATTTAAAATAAAAAGTGAACAAAATATTTATTCAAGAATTCTTCCATTGAATTTTACTAAAAAAATAATGTTAATGTAAAAATAGTAGTTATTTGAAGTTTACGTAATTCATTCTCTATCAGCAAAACATGCAAATTCTGATATGAAAAAAGTAATGTTATCTTTTCGTCTCCAGTATTACAAAAAAATAGTAGGGAGAATGTAGTTAATATAATCAAGTTTTTTTTCACAATAACTTAATTGTAGCCACCCTTATTTTTGTCTGTAAGATAAATGATGTAAGAGTCTTAAAAATCGTCCTATTATCTTGTTTACATTGCTTCCTTTAGTGATGCTAAGTTTATTGGGATACTTAATAGACAAGTGTACTGCCAAGATTACTTCTGGGTTAGTTTAAATACCAAAGCTGAAGGTAATTTTTTTCATATGTTCTAAAGATACATTGTGGAAAGTACAATTTTGATTCAATTACAATCTAGTTAACAAGACATATAAACTGACAATAAACACTTTCACTTACAGAGTATATTTCTTGTAAATTAAGCACCTGTGAAATATCTGAAGTCAAATCCCTACTAAAAATATTCACGTGACTTTTCATGTTATTTGTCAGGTGACATGTCAGGTAAAAAGTCATGCCAATTTACCACATAGAAGTGTCATGTAGAATTGTCATGTGGATTTTTGTAAGCTAGATCTTCGGCAATTGAAAAATAAAAAAATATAACTTCTACTTCTAACTGCTTAAAAGCTGTAAGAATAGCTTATATAAATAGTAAAAAAAAAGCATCCCTTAGCTCCAGTAAAGGGATTTGAATCTGGTCTGGATCATTGGTAGTCGAGTGTCTTTACCACTTGGCCAGAATGGATTAGACACTGGGGACATACTTTACGTCCTTATCAGATACATCTAAAACTAATGTTTATTTTATGATTTTGTGAATAACAGTTACTGCCTTAGTTACCTAATTGATAATTAACTTTTTGTAAATGTACATTTTACATTGTTTCGTGTCTCCTAATACGTTCGTCCACAGTAAATCTAGTAATTGATTTTACAACTTCTTTTCATTCACGGATTTTAATTAAACTTCACCGATTCTTTACTTCTAAGAGAAAAAAATCTATTTTTAAAAATGTAATAAATTTGTTTTAACTGCTACAACAAAGTTGTGGATTACCTTTTCCTCCCTAATACTTTAATGTGCGTATCGAATACCAGCAGAAATGTCTTTAAGATAATGCTTTTTACAATTTCCAATTCTAGTTAAGATAACATTTTTCAAATTTTTGTTTGAATCTAATAGTTTTCGAAAAAATTTTATTTTATGTACAAGCTTACGTTGCAGGAATTTATATAGTTTATCTGAGTACAGTGCAAATGAGTAAAAAATTTTTTTTTTGCTTGTATTCGATACGCACATTAAAGTATTAAAGAGGAACAGGTAATCCACATCTT
Organism: Copidosoma floridanum; assembly: GCF_036245765.1. Lineage (NCBI taxonomy): Eukaryota > Metazoa > Arthropoda > Insecta > Hymenoptera > Encyrtidae > Copidosoma > Copidosoma floridanum. The sequence goes on from NW_028321888.1 coordinate 2,459,431, forward strand.
TGTTGTAGCAATTACAACATATTTATCACACTTTCATAAATAGACTATTTTCCTTTGGAACAAATAGCATATGTAAAGTTGAAGTAGAATCCGTGAACGAAAAGTAAGTGTGAAATCAATTACTAAATTTACTGTTGACGAACGTATTAAGAGACACGAAACAATGTAAAATGTACATTTACAGAAAGTTAATTATCAATTAAGTAACTAAGGCAGTAAATGTTATTCACGAAATCATAAAATAAACAGTAGTTTTAGATGTACCTGATAATGACGTAAATTCTGTCCCGAGTATCTAATCCACTCTGGCTAAGTGGGAAAGACACTCGACTACCAATGTTCCAGACCAGATTCAAACCCCTTTACTGGAGCTAAGGGATGCTTTTTTTTGTTTTTACTATTCATATAAGCTATTCTAACAGGTTTTTTGCAGTTAGAAGTACAAGTTATACTTTTTTATTTTTCGATTGCCGAAGATCTAGCTTATACGAATCCATATGACAATTTCATGTAACAATTCTACATGACACTTCTATATGGTAAATTGGCATGACTTTTTATCTGACATGTCACCCGACAAATAACATGAAAAGTCACCTGAATATTTTCAGTAGAGATAACACTACTTACAGTAGTGTAAAAGGGATAAAAAAAGAACTAATGCAGAACTTCTTACTAAATCATAAGTTTATTTATATTATATTTCTAGTATTAATAGTCATACATACATGTATATATGCATTAATGTATTTCAATTTCTATATATACACACACACACACACATGTGTTAATGTAAATGTAACGACTTTATTACAATTTTCTACATACGTTGATCTAAATTTCTACTATCTAAAGACTGAATTTTAGCTGTAATACCTTGTGGTATTGTCATTAATTTTTAACTAACTTGTGTTGGTACAACTTCTTGTACGGTATGATTGCATTGCCTGATGTCTGAAAGTAAGACAGCTGATTTTTCCAAGTTTTTTAAAAATGTTTTATTTATCCAAGTCTGCAAGAGCTACTTAGTAAGCTTTCAAGATTTAGAAGCTCGTATTAATACATTTTCTCATTTAAATAATGTTTGTTCAGCTTAAGGCCTGAAATCCTCGCTTGCCTCTTTTAATACTAAAAATAAAGGTAAAAGAAAGTGAAACTCTACTTATATGAAAGGTTCAATTGTGTAGCTGTGTGTTAGCGAAAACAGTGACTAAGCTTTACTGTGAACTTTTTTCAGTCCTCTATAATTTGACATAATAATATAAGTCCTACCATTGTGAATCTCTTAACTAAATCTACTTTGGTCTGAATTATAAGTGCGGTTTGCACTGTATCGTGTAATCAATTGTTTCATCCCTGCTCTAAAAGTCTAACATTTGTACTCAATTTTGTTAACATTTTGTACAGAAGCTGTTGTAACAAATTTTGCTAATGTCCGAGATTCAATGTTGTGTTGTTTTTTTTTTCATTCCCAGATTCACCAATTTAATGTTTTAAACAAATTCATATTTACTTCAGTTTTTTTCTGGAAAGCCCATTGTTCTAAATCAACGTCATGTACTGTTATTTATAATTTCATCGCTTTATCAAAATAAAACAAGAAATGAAAAAAAAAATAAATAAAACAAGAAATAAAGAAAAAAAAAAAAATAAAAAATAAAAAAAAAAAACAACAACAAACCAGGGGGGATAAATGGGTCATGGGACCCACGGTAAGAACGAAGTTCTTTGAACATGACGAGTATAAAAACACAATTTCTTAGGTAACAAGGGGGTCGCCAGACCCATTGAAAGAACGAAGCTCTATAAACGTTAATACTGCATTCATGTAGTTCACTAAACAAAAACTTGAAAAACGAATAAAAAAAAAAAATAAAAAAAATAGTTCAGTACTCACGATGGTTGAACTTCGTGAGTACTGTATTTATACACGACGTTCTCACGAAGTTCAACCATCGTGAGTACTGAACTATTTTTTTTATTTTTTTTTTTTATTCGTTTTTCAAGTTTTTGTTTAGTGAACTACATGAATGCAGTATTAACGTTTATAGAGCTTCGTTCTTTCAATGGGTCTGGCGACCCCCTTGTTACCTGAGAAATTGTGTTTTTATACTCGTCATGTTCAAAGAACTTCGTTCTTACCGTGGGTCCCATGACCCATTTATCCCCCCTGGTTTGTTGTTGTTTTTTTTTTTTATTTTATTTTATTTTTTTTTCTTTATTTCTTGTTTTATTTATTTTTTTTTTCATTTCTTGTTTTATTTTTTTTCATATTTCATTTTATTACATTTTTTTCATTTTTTTGTATTTCCTTTATTTAATTTCTTTCTTATTTTCATATTTAATCTTTTTTTTTTCATTCCCTTTTTTTTCATATATCATTCTTTTTTTTTATATTTAATTTCATTACTTTTTTTTCATTCTTTTGTATTTCCTTTATTTCTTTTTTTTATATTTTTCTATTTATATTCATTCTTTTGTATTTCCTTTATTTCATTTTTTTTTTTCATATTTCATTTCATTATTTTTCAATATATTATTTTATTTGTTCAAATTTCATTTAATTTCATTATTATTTTTTTTCATATTTCATTTTTTCATATTTCGTTTCTTTTTTTTTCATATTTAATTTCATTATCTTTTTTCATTTATAACAGTAATTATTAGCATTACTGTAATGCCAAAAAAACCTCAGGTTTAATGAAAATACAAATATTTAATGCGTAATAACGCGCCTTATTATATTTAATCTACATAACCATATTTATGCTAATTAAATTTTTTTTTTGATGTATTATTTAGAAAACAAATACACAATTTATAAAACAAATTCATAATTGAATGTATTATCAGTGAATACATTTAAAAATGGAATGTTATAGTTACGAATCACACGATAAGTACAAGAAACCGACTTCTATAGTCGGCAGCGCTCGTAGCAGAGCGGGTAAGGTACAGGACTTACATGCAGAAGGTCGAGGGTTCAAATCCCTTTATTGGAAAATGTTTTTTATTTTTTTTTTTTTTTTTTTAGAATTGTAAAAGAAAAAAAATTCAAAGTCAAAGAAAAATTACTGTGGGGAAATAAAATTAAAATTTGTTAAAAAATTAATTGCTTGGGAGTGTGAGGTGGAATGGTGGGTAAAGGTGTGTAGAAGAGTAACACGGCACGGTTGACAGATATACATGTATAGTTAGGAGAGGGGAAGTGTGTAGAGAACACTTGGTGAGGGGGGACGGGGTGAGGGGAAAAACTTGAGAGAAAGAGATTTCTGATTCAAAAAAAAAAAAATCTGTCGGTTTTAAAATTCCAGCCCCCCGAGTAACGCGACATAAAGAACTTCGTTCTAATTATCAAAAACATATTATAGTGTCTTGAATAATTTATCATATCTACTACCTCTCGCTTCTACTTGCTCTTTCCATAGCCGTAATTGTATCTTTCTAGTGACTTGTCTATATTTGTGCTTCACGGTATTAAACGAAAGAGGCTTTTCCCACTCAAATAATATCTAACTGCTTTCTCTTTATACTTTCATTTAATATTTTTTTGGTCACATGGATTATTCGATTCTTCTGAAAAATCCTCCAATCCTTTGTTTTCCTCATATTCAACACCCTCTGGATAAATATCATTATCATCACAAATACATGAAGTAGATTCTTCTTGAACATTAACATTAGAATGTTTTACATGTTGCCTTATTATTTTCTCCAGTATATTGTGCAATTGTATTTCTTCGTTACTAATGGTAAACTTTGGTTCTTCACTATTGCCTGGGTCAAATGCCATTGATAGTAATGTTGCTATAACACGTTTTTTTTACTGTAAGAATCAAATTTCTATGAAGATATTAATACAGTGGTTAACCATTGTGGTAATGCTTCCACATTTCAATAAGACAATATTATTAATCGACTGCAGTTTCTGCTATTAAAAGGGCAGAGACCGTGACTAATTCATTAAGCGGTCTTGAAAAAAATATGCAGAAGCATTACCGCAATAGTTTACTACTGTATTATTGTTTGTTATTTTGAGTAGTACCAAGCCTTAATAAGTTCTGATAAATTTATCGAGTACAATTAATCAGTGAAAATGATACAACTCAAAAACAGAAGATCGTAAATTATAAATACAACTATATCTCGTATAAAACAACATTATGTACAAAGGTGGTGCCATTATCGTTGGAATGCGTATATGTACGTTTGTTGGGTGCGGTTTTAATAAATATTATCATATTTAATAACAGAACAATTATACACAATGTTTTATGGCACAATACAATATAAAAAATATGGCAGCTGGCCAGTACAATACTGTGCTCTTTCAACGAATCTTCCGATGGTTTTAAAACAACTTTCTAAGAAAATAAGAAATACCCTTATAAAACAGCAGATGGTTTAACTGTACCCTTCCTCAAATGTTTAATTCAAAAAATTTTCAGTTTAACATGTAACCTTATAGAAAAATCACTTTAAATTGGAATTTACAAGATCTATATAACGTTCCCATTTTTGTTTGTATGAATGATTACTATTCGATAAACCTGTTTCATTTTCAAATAGATCTATAAGTTTTCTTTTTTTTTTTTTTGAAAACACTATCTTCCGATGGTTTTAAAACAACTTTTGTTTGAAAATTATAATAAAAAACGGAAAAAATGGTGCTATTACCATGCAAAACATATGTTTATAATATGGTACAAGAATCATATTATTAGCACTGCTCGATGTCAAGAGTTAAATTTAAAGTCAGCAAAATAAGAAAAATTAAGTAAAATCTCTGTTTTTAAAATGAAAAGATATTTGGATTATAGTTAGGTCGTAAACATACAAAATGAAAAAAACTGTTTGAATTTAAATATTAACCAAAACAAAAAAATTTGTCGACAAATTACTTTAATTGCATATATGTCAAAGCAACAATTAATTTTCATGTATCAGAGATGTATCGGACTACTATACCAAGAATGATTTTCGCAACTACAAGTACACTACGTAGAAACTAAATAAATTTTGGACAAGCCAAAAATTTATTGGAAAAATTAATAACAAGTTTCCTAGTATTTTCAAATTTATTTATGTAAAGAAATATACTCCTTTTACGTATATGTTTAAAGTCAAAAAACAATATTCCAAATCATTGCCGATGATTCCAAATAATTTTACTTTTAATATAGTAATGACTTAACAATTATTTCATAATCGAATCGTGTTGAGACTCTTTATAGTAATACTGACAGCAATAGTATCATGATAATATAATTAATACAATTTAAAAAAAAACATAATGTGCATTCATTCATTATAAAATGTACTATTCTAAAGAAATTTTGAATAAACTTATGATTTTATGAGAATTTTCTACATTTTTTTATGAAATCAAATAAAGTCTTCTTTTCAGATTTTTTTTGCAATATTAATTTAATCATCGTTAGTTTGGAAGTATAATAGCGGATTTGTAATCAATGACCCTTAAAACCTCTATACATATGCTTGAGCGAATTTTTTTGGTGCTTCAAAGCAGTGTTCACAACGGTTATGTAATAGGGGCGTTTAACCTACAATGGGGGTAGTATTCATAAAAATGCCAAAACACGCTTACTTTATTTTTTTGTTTAACGCATTAACAATTTTTTAAAATAATTTTTAAACTTCTTCACAAACTTTTATTACAAAAATGTTGCCAACAAATATAAATTTTAAACTCTTAAAAAAAAAGGATTTAACCCTTGTTGTCTGAATTATCATTGTTTGACCATTTTTTTTAAATGACACAACTTTCATTTTACTTCAACAAAAAACATGGATATGGGGGTAAGTTATGTGGGAAAAGTTTTTAGGCTGATCTTTAAGGGTGGTTTTTACCTCTTTAAACTGTATATTGGCAGATAAAAAAAATACGTGTCTAATATTTTTTCATACTCTACTCGCATGCCGAGTTTCAGGAAAATTGGTGACATACACGTTCCTGCTTTGCCTTGTAAGCCTATGCTAAGATCTCGCTTGCTCGACGAGATCTACTCTATGGCAGAGGGATGGGCAGTCAATATATGTAATAAATACCATTTTAACAACCTATTTTCTCAGTGTGTTGATTTTCTCTTTTACCTACCCTCACCTACAATATTAATTCTTTTTATACAACCATACGACAAACGAGGGAACCAAATGTCTAATACACTGGTGGCCGACTTATTTTTTATGCTACACGCCGCTGGTCAGTCGCCTATCAGTACTAGCGACGACTCGGATCTCAGTAAAAGCAGTTGCATTGCCTCGCTCAATGCCTCCAACATGGCGTTCTCATCATAGATCAATCTCTACCATCGATCCGACATCTTCGAGGGCGACTCTTGCCACCCCCAACTCTCCCTTTTTGTTCTAAGCCATCCACCCCAACAGGCCTGTTTTAACAAATGTCAGTTGGGTTTTGTAAAATTTCCGTGAACAAAATAAACCCTCAAAATTTTCTTTAATAAGAGCTTGGATGGCTTGAGGTTACCGTGCTAGCCTTCTAGCTGAAGAAACTCGAGAGATTGTGGATTCGAATCCCGACGAAAAAAATTGAGATTTTTTTTCGTGCTTTTTTGACAGAATGAGTGTTCGGGATGCTGAAAAACCATGATCCAATTTAAAAAAAAATGTAAGATATTTCTGGTGATCTCAAGACCTTCAGGGGCTTCCTTTTCAAAGAAAAGGCAACGCCTGCCCAGCTTATCGGGTAAAGTAGTAGGTTTTCAAATAGATCGGTGTGGTAAGTTAGATGGTTTATTGGAAATAATGTTTCCATTATACCTCATTATATCTGCAAGTGTGTGCTTGGAACAATTCTTGTGCCATGTCAATTGTACCTAGAAGGATGAATGACCGAGTTATCTGAGAGGAATTTTGCAGGAGATCGCATGAAAGACTCGTATACTTGGAAAAAAGAGAGTAATTACGGAAAAAAGAACAAGACAGTTGGATATTGGGGATATAGGATACATAAGGGGTATTCATAGAATCTTAGTACACTACACACAAATAACACCTTAATTTTTTTCAATATTTTGTTATGCCATCCTCATCAAAGAAGATATCTGATTATATTATCAAATTAATATCTTTCAATATGCTCAAAAATTTTTACTTAAGGAAAATACATTTAAACCAATGTCAATCATTTAAATAATAATAATCATTATAATAGAAATAATCGTTTAATGACATTTAACAAAATAAGCATAAGCGTTCCCTACCTCTCAACACTTTTTAAATCATGCTGTACATTATTGAATGAATCCATCATCTGGTTGTATTTTCTTTACTACAAACAAATTTATAAAAATAATTACATGAGATAAAGATAACTAAAAAAGTTTAGTCAAACAAATGTTGTATACGGTTTTAAATGCAAAGTATTACCCTTCTAAGTAGACAGGTAAAATAAAAAAGTCTGTGAAAAAACGAATGAGTGAGCATAAAAATAGTAAAAAGGAGGATTTTTTCGTCATGTCATACTAAGAGAATTTTAATCACGGTTTTGACTTTGATAATATGAAATTCCTGAATACTAAACAATACTGGCATATGAGAATAATCTAAAGTGTTATTTCCAATCTCTACTAGCTGTACAATGAATAGAAAGGAAAACATATAGTTGCATGGCTGTATTCATAAGCCTTTTACATACACTTTATAAAACTAAATTTGCTATCAACATTCAAAATTTATACCATTGTTATTGTGTCCTTGTGCATTATTTCTGTTTGTTTGCAGCTAAAAATTTTTTTTCTTTGATATAATTTGTTATAGACATTCTATTATTTTTTTCTACAATAAAGTTACCCTAAAGAAATCAATGTTTAGTTTAAACAAAACGATGCTTATCATTATCCCCACTGGATACTAAAATGTATTTTGATCGAAATTCTATAATTGCAATGGATCGTGTGCGATTGGTACAAGTTCCTTTAAATACAGATAGCTCATAGAAATAAAGATTTACTACAAAGGTGAGACAGTTAATTGCTATAATATTTTTTGATTAGTAATTCATTACAATTTTTAAATTGGTATACATTAAATTATTAGAAATGAACGATAGTTGTGCAGGTAAACTATTTATTCATACATACAATATAATTTATGCATACATACATATAACGTACAATTTTAATACATACATGCATTTTTACAACGAGGCTGGTGGCATTACATGTCAGAATATTAAGTAATATTCACCTTAAAGCTCATATACATGCACACACATGCATATACGTGACGTATAAGCTCCATTTATCACATGAGCTTGTATTTATACACAATACATCTTGTATGAATTTGACGAATCAATTGCGTTTTTACTTATTATATGATTCGTTTGTATAAACTCGCGATGTAATGCCCAAGAAAAAGTCTTGACAACTTTAATAAATTAATGAAAGAGTTAAAATTTATTGTGCTAATACTGTTATGTAGGAAGTTATTATAAGAAATTAGAACGTATTAACGAATTGCTTTAAAAAAAAAATCTGACGGCAATTGGATTCGAACGCAAGATTTTAACACTATTGCATCAGTGGCATGAGCCGTAGCCATATTAGCTGTCCAAACTTCGGACATGATACATTTCGAAGTCACATATTTTCATTGATAACCTCTGGAGCTTAGCCTACAGTTCACAGCAATTATGATGAGTAAAAATAATAAATTGTACTTAAGGTGGTTATAGCCGGACTGTCAACCTAAAAAAAAAGTTTAAGTAGAATATTTGTTTAATGCACTATCTTTGATACACTGTATTATAAAAGAATCCAAAGTATGGGAAGAATAAAAGTAAATGCCTTGAAATAGTGAGTATGTGCTTATAATTGTAAGTATTAAGTTGTACGATTTAATTTTCAAAAAATCATGTGGCTAGCCTCTCTTAAACTTTTATATATTATAGAAAATTGTAAAATGCAAAAATAGGTTTCTTATTTTATAAATATCTGTTTATCAAAATCTGTTAAGACTTTTTTTCTCTATTTCCCCTTAATGTCTAAAATCTCATGTAGGTATAGCGAAAAAGACTTGTCGTACTGGTCACTAGCTTTCACTATGCTATTTGTGATCACAGCTATACAGCTATAGTGATGGGACGCTCTAAACAGTATTAAAGAGAGAACTCACGTCATATAGCATTGCAGTCAGAAATCTCTCTACTAATCTCTGCTCTAGGTGATGCTTCGCTTGTTTCCTATAACAATTTTGTTTTACTCTGTACCTAAAAATGCTTAGAATTTTAATAATTGTTGCAGTACAGCTGCATAATTATTGTTTTTATTGGATAGTACAGGATAAATGTGAGAAACATGAAACTTGCTTTCTAACAAGAAGGTCAAGCATTCCTAACTTCAATAAATGACAACTCCCAAGTATTGCGAACAATATTTACATACTAGGGCACAGTGAATACCCAAATCTCATGAAAAAGCCCCCAGGTAGTAAAACATGTAAGGTAACCAGTCATCTTCACCACCTAAATTTAGGTCTATAGACGTGCTTTCTTTTAAGAATCTCACTTTTCTCCTGTAAAATGGTGCTACAGACATGATTGTAGTATTCACGTATAATGAAACACACCTTCTTGAATATAATTATGTCCTTTTAAAAATTGTTTTATTGTTGCATCATTTCGTATATAATTTTATTCTATTCGTTATGAGCTTTCACTCATCCAATCTCTTGGTTAGCATATCAGTTCAGTAATATTCCGAATTAGTTTATATAATATTTGTATTTCCATTTTTATAGTATTTGTTTACAAGGTGATATTATACATTAACTTACTTCGAACTTCTCTTAGCTATAGCAACTGCCCTTGAGTTGTCTTTATATACTTTCACTGGTTTTTAAAGTTCTACCCTCTAAAGTTAGATCAGTCGAATAAGTCAATATTGACTATTAATAAGTGAAAGGTCGTTTACTTATTGTAACCAGTAAACGACATTGTACTGATTTGCAGTAAAATTTGACTGATTGAACTTCAGAGAGTATTTCAAGAGTTTAACTCAACAGACCTTTTATACTCAGGATATTAGTTACAGCTTCTGATAATGCTATACACTTTGCAAATTTTAAACATTTTGTTACTTTTTTTATACATTTTCCAAGAAACTATGGTATCATACAGTATTACTACTTATCCTGTCATAAATTTTCTATCAATGTTATAAAGGGCCCAGTTCGAATCTATGTACAGTCTAATTTCTTACCTTTTTAACTTCCTTTTTGAACTTTTTGTTTTAACTAACTACTTTAAGACTTCCATTACATACGTCAAACGCTTCTCAATGTAACATATTTAAAATTATCTTAGATAGTTTATACTGTACGTTGTATACAGTCTAGTTTCTGCACTCGTATATAAAAGTTCGCTAATTGAATTACTTTATTTTGTTAGTTGCCTACAACAATCTGATTGGTTAGTTTTTGAGCTTATCTTACTAGGAGTATCAAAAAATCTTACTTTTTCTTAGTTTTATTTTATGGTTAATAACTCAATATATCTTCCTATATTATATAGTTAACTCAGTGGGGCATTCCACGCAAACCCCCAACCACCCCCCACCGCCCCCCCCCCGCCTCCCACCAACCCCCCTCAAAATAAGGTAAAAATCCGTTATTTTCTTGCTTATTTTGACATAATGTAGTTTTTATCAAAACCCCCCACCGACCCCCCACATATTTTTTCATGGCCCTCACCGCCCCCCACCGACCCCCCACAAAATATTATATAAATAGTATAGAAGTATGGTATAAGTTTTTATTCAAGCCAGGGGGTTCAACCACGTATGGCTTCATGGGATAATAACAATGTATATTTTAATATTTAATCAAATAGTTACAGATTACTGCACAATACTATAATCAGCTAAACTTAAATACAATCAATTGTATTTCGATTTACTGTATCCCTTAGTTTCTTTGTAAGCATAAAGTTTTTGGTGGGCTGACTTTTTTTGTTAGCATTTTGTAACGTTGCATTTTACCAGCCCTGTCAATGTGTTAAAGTCTATTACCACATTCCTACCAAATCACAAGAAAATATTGTATAGTATTTTTTCTCAAAACATCCCACTTTCCCCCACCCCCTATGGTGCTCCCACTGACCCCCATGAATTTTTTCATGGCCCCCACTGCCTCCCCACACCACTTTTTTGGAACCTGACCGTGATCATACCGTCTTTACCTATCTTTGTACAAAACTGTCTTATTGCCATAATTTATTTCATCGTCAAGAAAAAATTAAAAGTCATAAATTGATTCATAGGGGGTTGTTGCGCTAAAAATCATTATTCATACAACTAAGTACGTTTAAAAACCAATTTATATGGAGTTAACAATATTTTGAAACCAAATAATTTATACACATATATTGGTGCGCATAATTATGATATTATCATCTCTTATATAGTCCTTTATAACACAATTCTTCTTTTTACGTACATAAACTTAAGTTAAATTTAGAGTATCATTAATATAAACAATGAAAGTTTCGCATCACTTTATGAGTCATCTTATAAAGCCTGATGAAACCACGAAGACTTACGTCCATTTTTATTTTGTTTTAAATTAATGCTAAAATTCGTACAATAGATAAACACGATATACATTCATGATATGTATTATTAATTAATAAATTTTACCTATACATAGAAAAATAATAATTAAATCATGTTATGAATATTAGATAAATTTTTATATTCAAAAATTTCTTTCCAAACTATATTTTCAATCTCTTAACTGTTTTCTCTATTGACTTGAACAAAAATTCTATCGTTATTCTTGCATCTTGATTAAGCCACGTATAATTGACCATGAGAAAATAAAGGTTTTTTTAAGTATAATCCCACATTATCAAAACTTTGACCTTGAGACTTATTTATAGTCATAGCAAATGCTACAACTAATGAGAATTGTTTTTTATATAAAATAAAAGGTAACGATGAAGTATTTCTAGTATTTAATGTAATTCTTGGAATGAAAACTTTATTACCAATTTTTTCTCCCGTTACTATTTCGCCTTCTACGTTATACTTCAGTAATTTAGTAATTCGCAATCGTGTACCGTTACATAATCCGTCTGATATACTCAAATTTCGAATTAACATTACTATTGTACCTATTTTAAATTTAAGTTCATGAGGTGGCAAGCCTTCACGAATGTTGTTTAACATTTCTACGGGAAAATTTATATAAATATTATCATCTGATTTATCAACACCTTTATATGTTGCAGTATCGATGCTGTAATAAGTTTTGGTTTCCCCATGTAATTTACTAAAAATCTTATTGTTTAAAAAAAATTTATATTTATTATGTGAAGTTAGTATCACGTTATTGTCAAAACAGTTGCTGTAATTACCAAATATTTTGGTACAGACATCATCTGTTATGCAGGATTTAGGAATGTTAAATGTTTCTATGTCCCTTTCTCCAATTCTTAACAATAATTTTAAAAATTCGTTATTACTAGAACGGATGTTATTTTGTCATCTCAAAATTTTGAAGAAGTTCCATAAAAATAATGATTTAATAGTTTCTTCTATTACTATAGTTTTATTACTGTTTTTTATAACTGAAAGAAGGATGTGTCGAAAATCTCCTCCTAATACAATTCATTCATTACTAAAGCAAAGTTTTGTATTACACAAGTCTTTCAACGTTCTATCAACGGTTTTTAGAGCTTTTTTTGGAATCATAGAAGCCTCGTCCCATATTATTAAATCAACTTTCCTTAATTTTTTTTTTTCAGTTTCAAATTCTAAAAATACACTTTCAATATTATCTAAGTCTAGAGGTAAACGAAAAGTTCTATGACTGGTCATACCTTTTGGAAGTAATACAGATGCAATTCCTGTCCAAGCCATTGACAAAATATTTTTACCTCTAGAAATAAAGTAATAAATGAGTGTCTTATATAAGTAGGTTTTTCCGGATCCACCAGGACCATCTATGAAATATACTTTTTCATCTTGTTCACAAATAGTTTTAAAAATTTTTCTTCGATTTTCATTTAAATTTGTGTAGATTATATCGAAAAATTTTTTACTGAAAGATATTTCCTCAATATTGCAATTATTTATATAGTTGCTAATGGTTGGTGTCGGTAAACTAAAAGACTTACATGATTTACCTTCCGATACCAAAATTTGATTAATATGTAGAAGAGCACAATTATTATTATCATTATCGAAGTCTTCCGTAAAATATTTTTTATATTCATTCCATATTTTATCTCCTTGAATGTTTTCTGGAATCAAAAACCAAGCAAAAAATTGTCTTAACTGGTATGGAAACATAATTGTCATGGTTTCTTTAAAAATATTGTCGATTTCAAAATCATGTTCTATTAAACCCATTGCAATTGCAGTATCCCTGACATTTTTATATGTTATTCCATTATGTTTTTCAACGTCTTCAAACGATGTAGCCCCATGTAATTTATTTAAAATAAGTTTTAAAAAAAAGCGTTCATGATCTTTTGGAGATACTATATTTAATCTACCTATAGCAATATTTTTCAGAGTAACTTTCCTTTTTTTTTCAAATTTTAAGTTTACTGTCAAAAATGTAATGTTCTGGAATGTTAACTTATTTTAGCGATTTTGCAAAATCATCTACTTTATTTAATTCAAACCAAGCTGTAAGGGGTGTTTAATAATTTTTTATTACATTTTTGATATCACTTTCTTTAAATATTAGTTTTTGTTTATTTTCAAGATGGACAGCTAGATTTACAACTGTATGACTTCTACCACAAATTGTAAATTCTTGAAGACTCCAAGCTGCTTCTATTGGACTTACATATCTAGTATCTACGTTACTACTAATTGTACTTTGTATTGATACTGCTTTGTATTGATGCACAATAGTCGGAAGTTGGGGGGTTGGCGCGCAGTGCGCGCAGGAGGGCGTGAGCCCCACTTGTATATATATATATATATATATATGAGCACGCGGTGCCTCAGTCGGCTAGGTCGTAGATTGGAACGCCGGGAAACCGTGGTTCGATTCCCGGACAGTGCGACTTTTTCGGGCGAGTACCTCTGTAATTTTTCACATGAGCTTTTTCACCACGCAATGCTCCTCGAGGAGGGTTTAGGCGACCTTCTCGCAGCAAAAATTGCCTTATTTCCCCCTATTCCCTCCCAGTAATAAGGGGCCTGCTATCCCTCTTTCCTTCCTTCTCCCAAGTGCTAAGTGCCCTCAGTGGTGCCTTTTACAGGAGCCAGACGTAAAGCACTATAATATAAAAAAAAAAAAATTGTATGTATACATATATGTATGGGGCAAAACGCGTCAACCCAATCCTCCCTCTGCCCATAATTGTTTTAGGTTTTTTGGGATGTGTGACCTGTCAAAATTTAACTTTTTTCTTCTAGTTTTAAAATAAATTTTTTTATCATATTTAATGATCGACCAAGATGGCACCTATAACGGGTGAAGAGTCTCAAAAAATAAAAAAACTTTTTATTAATTTGTCGTTTAGTACGATATATAAGCTTGTAACTCCGTAATTATGATCGGATATTCACCTTCATATAATATTTTCTTAACTATTGCCATAAAAAAAATTAATATAACCTTAAGAATCCCCACGATCCCGTATCTCAAACTTCTAGACCCAATATCTTTTTAGAATCAAAGTCTGCAAACTTGGAATCATTCAAGGCATGAGCCATCTACTTCCTAGACATTTAATCCAACACCAAGCTCAAAAAAATACCCAACGTAACCTCGATAATACCCACAATGAACTCCTAAACTCGAAACAGGTTCATACCACAAGCGAGTACACCCAGTTACCCCACTCGTACATAATTTAACTGAAACATTAGTTAATAAACTCTCTAAGTTTTGTAAAATAAATTCCTAAACCTACGAACAGTGCATACCACAGGCAAGTAGATCCAGTTGCCCCACTCGCGCATAATTCAATTGAAACATTAGCTAGAAAAATCTCGAAATTTCGAAACGACGAACTCCTATGCGTTTATCTAAAATCTTGAGCCAGTCCCACGTTTACTAAAACACTCGACATAACCTAGAAGCTAAGCTTAACTGTCGCTCTTAATAAATCTTCAAACTTACTTAAAAGTAAAACTCAGTTGGTTGAAAATAGATGCTGTAATTAAAAAAAGAAAAGCAACTGTAAAGAGTAGTCTATTTATTTTGCAACGTATAGTAAAATTAGCCTTGTATCACATAAAATATTATTTTGTATAGGATGAGATGTATTATGAGCCCCATGAATTTTTACTATGAATAAGATAATAAAAAATGTATTGAAACAAAAAATTTTATAATCTCATCGCTACACTATTAACATCATCTTCATAAAAACTTGTAACTTTATCAATTGTAATATCAGGCAATTTTTTGCCGGCTTTGGAATTCGGTACTGCCAAAATTCCGGACGATTTCTTTGAATGCCTGGCTTTGTTAACGCTATATTCAGATGGGCCAAACTCTCTCGTAGTTTTTTTGACTGACCAGCAATCAGGAGCAATCGTAAGGATTATCATTCATTGTGGATCAAGAGCAGGTAAACTTGAAAATAGACACTTTAGTCTATTTAACATTTCTTCTAATTCTTCTTCTCGGGAAAGATGTATCTTTCTTTTAGATGAAAAGTTATCCTCTTGATCTACAACATCTGACTGTCAGAGGCTTGTGTCGTTAAAAAAATCTGGTTGTTGAACCTCTTCATTATTGTCGTTCGGAGAATACTTCCTACATTAAGTACAAACTTTGTCGACGCTAAAACATTGTGGAAATCTGTCTAATATAGTTCTGGTAATTGGACGCAAAGCTTTACCAATATGACCAGGCATATTGTGGGGGTTACAGCATCTATTTGATGGCATGACTATAAGGGATAAATACCAATAGTTATGTTTCATCTGATTAAAGAAAGAAAATAAATTAATGATAAAAAAGATACTTGACGTACTTTAAATCGAGCTTCACCTCAAATATTCTATTTAAATATTACATTTCTAAAGTCTTATATACGCACAAAAAAAGTGCTTTAAATGGTTTTAATAAAGCTTGTCTTGAGCAGTATATGAAAGTAAATATCAAAGTAGTTACATGAACATGCTCATGACCATTGAGGTGTAAAAACGAAACAGTAAGGCGAAAGGACGAGACATTAAGATAAGAAAATAAAACAAAGTGAAGAGAATGAAACATCAAGGGCTGTAGCATAAAACCCGGATGAAAACTACAACATAGAGTTAAAACAAACGAGAAAGAATAACTATTTACGAATGACACAATTAAAAAGCTGCCAACTGGCTATTACACGAAAAGAAAGAATAGCGCAAAAGAACAGAAATATGATACAGGACATTAGATATGTATAAAATAGTACACCGGTATACAATTCATGGTTGGGTCGCCAATTGCAGTACGTATTTCATACATATTCTATAGGTACTATTCAGATATGAATATGTGAAGCCCATCAAGGGTTAGGGGTCATGAATATAAAACTTCACACGTTTTCAGCCTTCTTTTAACGCCCCCCCCTCCCCCTGTGTCACACATTGTCACAAGGACTTGACCCCTGACCCCCCCCCCTATTGGAGATCACATCACACTCTTAGTTATTTGAAAATGTAGGTGAATTTTTAAATATTTCTAATTATTTCAAAAAAATTTTAGTTTATGAATATATATTTATTCCATGACAAATACATATATTAATACATCATGTATGTTCATTTACTTGTGACATATCATAAATTATGATGTATTTTATGTATCTTATAAATTTTAAATCACAGGAAACGTTGAACATTACTTTTTGACATAGAAATCTAGATTCGATTTTTCTCTCAAATCGGAATCCATGGTGATTGATACAATTTTTTAATGTTTTTAATCAAAGGAAATCCCTCAACGTCATCAGAACCGTCGAAGTTAGGAATGCAGTCGGAATCAATATCGTTCTTTTTCCAACCATAATGCGTCCTCAGACTTTAATTCATTATTCATAATGCACAATAACTCTGTTGCGAGTTGCGCAGCGATTCTTTTTGGTCGAAGTTTTACTTCATTGGTTGGCTTCTCCTTTTTGAGCAATGTCATGTGAGTTTTGGCTGACTTTATCGAAGTTCGGTATAATCCACATACCTTGCACGCTCTAAAAAAATACACCGTATATTAATAATTTTTAGTGGAATTTATAGAATAGTTTTGTATTGACTAAATTAAATCTATTCAAAGCAATAGTTTGATTAAATTGTGGAAGTAAAGAATATAATAAATTTTTTAACGTATGAAATTTTGTTATCATCAGTAAAATCCAATCTGATCGTATTTCCGTAATGTGTTATTGTATATTTTTTGTTAAAATAATAATACCACGGGACTTACCTTTTCGCAAGAGAAGATACCAAACTCGGGCAAAAATAGTCGTATGGTGAAAGCTGAAATTCGTCATTATGAAGGTGCAACTTCAAGGCTAGTTGAAGTAATAGAGGACTGAATTTCCCTTCATTTTTTGTACGGTCAACGACTGTATACCCCAAGTCTGTTTGCCAAATACGCACAGGTGGAGGAAGAAATACTTCTGGAAGAAAAGTCCAAAGACTTGATCTTCTTTTACCGCAACAGAGCTCCGAATCGCATTTTACAATTTGTAAAAAGTATTGCGACTCTCGCACGTGCTTAGAATACCATCCTTCATCTTTGACCAATACTGCAGTTGGATTTACTGTTGGATTGACATATTTGGCTACGACTGGAAAATTATCAATTTCAAGAGAACTCCAAACTTCCGAAAGAACTTGTCCTGTGTGCTCAAAATTACGTCTTTCCAACTCCTCATCCACTGTTTGATTTTGGGAGTTCAGGTGTGACCCAAAATTTTCATGATCCAATATCAAACCAGTCAGTTCACGACTCAGCGGGGCCATTTGACATTCTACTCTGTTGTATGCACTTCGACCAGGAGCATTCGTTGCTATATAGTAGGCATCTAAGTCGAATTTCTTGAAGTGATTTACTGCTGAAGCAATCACTCTTGCGTAACGTGGGTTTTCATCAGGCCCCCCGTCGAAAGTACATATAAAAATGGGCTTAACGTCACAATTTTGATTTTTAGTGAATGAAGAAAACTCTGGAAAATGAGTGAGTCTTTCGAGATCTGTTGCGTGTGTTTCAGCAGTAGACGAGCAATGTTTGCCACTGCGAATAGTGACATAGGTTGGGCCAGAGTAGGAAACTACTTCAGGGCGTCCCTCACCATCCCGATCGATTTTTATCCCTGCGTAAACTGATGGAATCAGTTTGTGCCGTTCAACTACGACAAAATCATGATCTGGTAATCGAATGCGGTACTCCATATGCATCAAAATAGGAGCTTGATTATTGGTGGCTGTAATTCCCAAAGGAACTCTGGCTTTGTCATCCTGAGACCAAAAAAAAACTTGATCAGGGCCAAGAGTTGAAGCCACAGTTTCAAGAGCTCTGATTGTCGTAGTGCAGAATTCGCCATATGGATGTTTGGCATGCTTATCAGCTTCGGATCTCGAAAATTTCACTGGAACTGTCACAACGTGGCGTTTCCCCTTGATAGTATCTGAGCGCTTTGGAAGAAGACGGAGGTATGATCCAGAACGACTAATTGTGTAACCCATCGTTTTTAATTCGCTGCGAAGATCATCCAGAGTCCTACAGCTTCTGATTAAATTTGAACGACGACGATCTTCAGAAGCTCCTCCATGTATGGCGATTTCCGAAATAACCTGGAAAAACGGTTTTAATCGTTAGAATATAGTCGACAGCTATATATCGACTTTTTATTGCTCTAGTATTCACGGAAAATCATAGATATATAATAGAACAAACAAAAAATACTTTTGACAGATCAGTCTGGTCCTCTTCAACTCTTGGCCTTTCTTTTTTGCCTCGAATAGCGAGAGTGGCTGCTATTTCAGGATTTTTTTCTGCAAGTTTGTCAAGCTTTCATTTTTTGGTTTCACGGGTCTTCTTTTGACGTTCAGCAGCATTTTAAATTTTTTTCAAATTTTTCTTTTCCTCCGTCAATAGTTTTTTTACTTCTTTGATTTTTTTTCTGAATTATTTGATTCCAAGCCTGCATCTCGAGCATTTAAACTATTAAGTTCAGTCTCCAGAACACTTATTTTTGTTTCACTTAATTTTTGAGCTGGTTTTTTGAGAGAGATGTGCAGCAATGAATTGATCGTCAGTTCATCTTTGTTTCCCTTTGGTTTTCCAGCTTCAGATATCTGGAAATAACAATCATATATTTATAGAGGTTATACAGCAAAAAAAAACAAAAACTACTGGCCGTCCGACACTTTTATTTTTGTAATTTTTTTTTGACACTTTAAAATACGGCAAAACTAAATTTTACGTGCTTCTAAAAGAATGAGTACTTACTTGAATGTTAGAGTCAAGCTGCGATGTTGGCAGTTTATGTTTAGGCTGAGGAACAGCTTGTTTATTAGTCAAGATTTTGGTCGTGAACGATGATTTTGAACTGAAATAATGAAATAACGTTGCCTTGCTTTGGGTACAAGCTTCAAGCAAGTTTTTAATTTTTAGCTCTGTGTCTTCCACAAATGTTTTGCTATTTTTGAGGTTAGCCCACAACTCATTAACTTCATTTTGCACAGATTATTTTGGTTTCGTGGGGTGGGCTTTGCCATAAGCATCATAATGCTGAGTATACAACGAATTTGAGTTGGACATACTTTTTAATTTCAGAAACGTTTATTTTCGACTACAGCTTAAACTCTACTGTCTTGGCGCATGGCCTCGAGCAGCACAGGGAGCAGGGAAAAGGAGCGAGAGAGACGGAGCCAGCTCTACTAGCTCAAGTCCCTACATGAATACTTATCATCAACGCAGTGCTGCTATCTTCTGACGAAACGATAGTGTTTGAACCACCAAAATTTGATTTACAACTGTCACAAGATTTAACTCTTACCGAAAACCAGAAAAAAATATTAAACAAAATTTTTAAAAAATTCGTGACATAACATACGACTGACACCTCCCTCCCCTATATCACATTTCATCAAAAATGTACGATCCCTCTCCCCCCCTAAACGTGTGACGTATTATATGCACGACCCCTTATTGCACAATGTTTCTGTGCAGTGCGTTATCCCATGTGCTATGTATATCAGTATGGCCTTATCAAAGTGTACCAAAAACACAGAATATAGAATGGAGAGTTCTATATTCTTTGCCAAAAGCACCCTGTTTTGTAACCTCGGTGTTTTATGTTACAGAGAATGTAACTTGTATTGGAGTTTAGTGCTGTGGCCCTAAGAAAGCTTAACATTCAAGTAATTACACGGATACATTAAAGACAATCCAAGTAATAGAAAGAAATAAAAACGAAATTTTTGTTGCAATTAGGCGCAAAAATGGCTATTACAGAAATATACCTAAGTCTCACACAAACTTTATAAAAAAAAAAAATCGATAGTAAAAATAAGGTAGGCGAACCCTTCAAAAATCAATATTTTCTTAATTCTTACTCCCGGGAGTTAATAAGCTTATGTCTAAATCATTTCTAATTAAGTAGACCTTCGTTATGAAGTCGTAGGGATTCTTAAGGTTATGTTGGGTATTCTAGTAAGCGTGGGACTAGCTCAAGATTCTGGGAAAACGTATAGGAGTTCGTCGTTTTGAAAATTTGAGAGTTTGCTAGCTAATTTTCCAGTTGAACTACGCACGAGTGGGGTAACTGGGCTTACTCACCTGTGGTATGCACCGTTCGTAGGTTTAGGAGTTTATTGTTACAAAATTTAGAGAGCTTACTAACTAACGTTTCCGTTGAATAATGCGCGAGTGTGGTAACTGGGTTTACTCACCTGTGGTATGAACCTGTTGCGAGTTTAGGAGTTCATTGTGGGTATTTTTGAGGTTAGGTAGGGTGTTTTCGTGAGCTTGGTGTTGGATTAAGAGATCAGAAAGTTGATAAGCTCATGTCTCAAGTAGTTCCAAGTTCGCAGACTTTGATTTTAAAAAGCTATTGGGTTCAGAACTTTGGATTAAGAGGTCATGGGTATTTTTGAGGTTATGTTAATTTTTTTTATGGCAATTGTTATGAAGATATTATGAGAAGCTGAATATCTGATCATAATTACGCAATTAGGAACTTGCATATCGTACTAAATGACAAATTAAAAAAAAGTTTTTTATTTTTCGAGACGCTTCACCCGTTAGAGGTGCCGTATTGGTCCATCATTAAATATGATGAAAAAATGCCGCATGACATTTAAGGACGTTCAGTAAAAATAGCGGGGGGGAACCACTTGTGGTGCAAGGGGGAAGTAGCGATGAGTGAAGACTTGACATCGCTGCACGGGTCGCCAATGTGTGATTGTTCATGTACACACATATATACACATCAGGTGATGTACACTCTGCAGTGTCTGCACTGTCTGCTGTGTCGGTTACGGCAGCGTATGTGTATATTGCTAAAGATATAAGTATTTGATTTTTATTCGTTAAAACAATGTAATAAAAATCAGTAAATAATTAAAAAGACTTGTGACAGATATATGTACATACAATTACATTCGTAGCTAATGTAAATAAAATTCTTGAATTCTTATGTGACTTGAAAAGTCTCATTGAAAGTAATATGTTAAATAATGAGGACAGACTCTAGTCTCTATGATTACTACAAGCATGTGATTTCGTTATCTTGTGTAAAAAAAATGTATTGTATAAAAATTTCAAATTAAAAATTTTATTAAGAAAAATAAATATGTGTTATTATAATAGATTGTTTTTTTATGGGTACGGATGGAATCTATGTACATACACTCACACATATATAAAAGCTTATGTTTTATGCAGAAATACATAAATATCTACCATAATATTTAAATATTTACTGATTTACGTCCTGTAACATTTTGAATTTCCCGCTTCTTGCGACGTTGCCGCTGCGTTTCGTCGAACTATTATTTAATTTTTTTATCCATAAACTAATTAGACAATCGTCACGAAACTTTGTATACATATAGTTAATAACATTATCTGTGACATATAAAAAAATTGGAGAAATTCATCATGCCAATTTTTTTAAAACTGAGTTTTTGTAAGTTTCCCCACAAGCGACCGTGTTAAAATGACTGAACTTTGAAATTCAATATCTCGGAAACGAAATAGACGAACCTCTTTAAATTTTGACAGCTTCATTGTAACAACAATAAGAACGTCTGGTTGAAATTTCAAAAAGATTCATTACAGGATTCTATCTCTACCGAACGTCCTTAAAATTAGAGGAAAAAAGCTCAATTTTGACTGGTCGCACATTCTTAAAAACCGAAACCAATTATGGGCAGAGGGGGGCTTAGGTTGACGCGTTTCGTCCCATGTATATATATATATATATATATATATATATATATATATATATATATATATATATAAATATATATATTTTACTTCATATCATAACGTGTATTTTTTTTGCATAATTAATTTCAATATTAGAACAATTATTAACTTTCCATAAAATTATTCATTATAAATTTTTTTATGCAATGATTTCTAATTTCTTATATTTCATTTACATTTAAACAACGTTCTTACCAGTCATCAACAAATACTTAAAAGTATAACAAACAATAAGGTAGTAACACTTTTATTACTCACATTTCATTGAATGATGAATTATCGTCTCTGTATACTTATTCTGTGAGAAGCATTTTCGATGTTCATAGTTACTTACTAATTTAAGCTGTTTTTGGAAAATACTGTCTCCTCTGCTATTGCTGGTACATTTGCACTTATATTATTTACGTAAATCATACGTGTCATTGGATTACCCTATCTTATTACTAGACTTGTCTTTCTTTCTGATTTTCTTTATAGTGGTTCCCCAGCGGAAATTTGAAAACATAAGGGAAAGTAAGCATGTGTAATAATATGCCGTAACCCGCAAGAAAATGTAAGAAAATGTAAGGAAGTGTATTATTCTCATGGATTTTGGATGTTTTTACATTTTATTATGTTATGTTACGTTTTATTACATTTTCTTTACGCTTCGATATGATTTATTACCACATACTATTACACTAATAATTACTCAATTATTTTCATTTAAGGCAAATTTTATTTAAAAAAATAAGGAAATGTGTCTATAAAATATTACAGATAACAACACTTCCTTACAGTTTATTAGAGTTTGCTACAGTTGCTTTTTCACGAGAATCAAGTGTCTTTTTAGAATTATAATGAAATGTAACGAGTCGTAAGATAATGTGTTGGGTTGTAGTAGACTATAATCAAACATAAAAAAACGTGACAAACTGTAACTTTGGTCCAAAATCCAACTAAACTTTACATTACATCACAGAAAGTTACGGTTTGCTACGTTGTTTTGCATTAACTTTTTCCGTTGTGGTTTGTTTTTATTTATCCTAACTATTAAATCATTTTTAAACATTTTGGTCTTCACTCTCAACATTTTGTACTTTGGCGTTTTTAAATTCAGTATGATCAGATTCAGAATTTTCAAATTCATAATTTATTGATTCAGTTTCACTTATATAATTAAATTTTTTCTAATTTTATTTTGAAAAATTAATTTCATTTTATCTTCTTTCACTACAATATCATTTTATTTTTAACATGTACTCTACAGACATGTTTAGTATAGCTAACTAATACCTCAAATTCTGCTTTATCATCTCATTTATTGTGTCTTTTGACTTCTGGTTTTCTTCTACTTAACACTTATGTACCGTCAATTTTTAAGTCTTTACTTACTATTCATACTAAAAAATATTTTAGAAAGTGTTTGGTTTTCGATGGTGTCCACTATAATTAAATTTTATAAATAAACTACTTTTTTTATTACTTATGGACAATATCTCAGATTCAGGTTTGCTTATTTCATTATTCATCTATGTATATCAGTAACTAATCTATTGTACCTTTTTGTTAATTTACGTACATTACTTTTATAATTTCCAACATACGCAAAATGTTTTTCTTTATTCTTGGTAAGTACAACAAAGACAACAGTTAAATTTATTTTTATTTTCCGAAACAATTTTTAAAATCTGTATTTATGTTTGTAGCTTATTTTTGTAGTCTTTTTTTACCACCTAACAAGCTAACTTCCAAAGAAAAACATTGTTTGTTAAGATAATAAACATTACTATCATTATATGATGGTTACAGTTATTAAAACCTATAAGGAGAAAAAAAAGTTCTTTCTTATCTTTTAACATCTAAAGGTTTCTTCAAAATAATGTTTTTACTAAATAATTCATCTATATTCATGATATCGTTAATACTCCCACTACTAAATTCCCACTATTCATTAACCACATTTTATAATTATCTGTCACGCAGTTACAGAGTTATCAAAAGTTATTTACTTTTTTTGTGCTCAATTCAAATATTTTATACTAATGATTTTTCTTGTGATTGTAGTTGAAATTTTTTACTCTCTCTGTTATCATAATCTCTGCCTTGATCTCTACCTCTGCTGTTGTTCGTATATTGCCGTCTGCCTCTGCTGCTATTTATATATTTTCTCAGTCATTGCCGCTACTTCTACTCTGGTTTCAACCTTGTTGATTTTGTGGGTTATTGGATGTTGGTTATTACTGTTGCTAGTAAGATCAACGTTATATACTCTCTCCCACCGTATGTCTTATTTTTTTGTACTGTCCTTCTATTTTTGTTTGAAATGTTTTGCAACATAAAAAACCACGCAAATAATTGTATTAATTAATGAGAAAAAGTGAAACTAATTACTTTTCCCAAAACATCCACGATTCCACAATCATTATTGTATAAAATTAAGTTTACTATACAATCAATAAAGGATATTAACATTTATATCTTTGATATCACTAAAATAATAATTTTTTTAATTTGAAAATTCATGCCGAATGTACCAAATATCAAGTAACTGCAAAAACTTTATCATGGAAGAGGGTTAGGGAGCCAGATAAAAAGGGGAGAGAAGCATTACTAAAATGTATACACTCATCTTAGTAATATGCAAAGCAAAGTCACTAAAACCATTGTATCCACTAATCGTAAAAACTACTTAACCGATCTTGCTGAAATTTTGATACTAATTCTTGATACCTCCTAGATGGTTTTAATATAGTTATTATCTTAAATAAATAAATAACAATAACAACAAATAAGCTCACAGTTTTTCAAAAATACGCCAGCTTTTCACTTTAGTTTAGTAGGAGCCACTAGGTAGCGTAAAAGTAAAGTCGAACCTACCTGTAACGAAATTAAGTGAGTCTGGTTATACTTTTCCCGAGACAAGTATTCAATACCATAGTCGTTCACCGACAGTGCATAAAGCATAAAGCTGGGAGTCGTGCAGCTGGGTATACTGGCTATCAACGACACTGTTCTCTAGTGTGTAACCGACTTACGTCAAACTCCATCCTAAACCATTACGATTGACGAGTGAAACCAGCACAAAAGCGTTCTGAACGTTAACGTCTCCAGTAAAATACCAGGAGACATCTAACCAGAGCACAATCTGCTCTAGAAATTTGGAGCTTAATGGCCATTCTTCCAACCGACCTGGTATACCAGAGACGATTTTGCTACAATAAGCCAGGGAAAACAACCCTGAGCTCGGACAACCACAACGGCCTCCTAAGTGGTTCGTCGCTACAGCATACCCACAAATATAAAGATATTCTCTAGGTCCACTTTCTCAATTACTGATGAGCGGTTAGTTATCTAGGGAACGACCCGAAGTCAAGATATTCTTTGGTCAGTGGCATATCTTCCTCCATCACGGTCTCCGTACATAGAGACTTCAAGGGTTATAAGAGTCAAGCTACCCGCAGACAGCTCTTCATCATCAAGAATAATAATAAGGAATAACTGGAAGTTTCACCACTGGCCCTTTTCAGCGCTATTGTAAATATTTACATTCCCTACTTAAACATTAATCTCATCGGTTCTTTCAAGGGCCATCTAAGTTTATACTACCTTGCCAACAAATACATTTTTACTACCATTTTCGGCAACGATTGGTGTACTAAAAAACTTTATAAAGGCGGCCACTATTAAACCAAGTCAGTTATTCACTGGCAGACGTTACTAGCGGAGCTGT
The DNA here is from genome assembly GCF_036245765.1 of Copidosoma floridanum. Classification (NCBI taxonomy): domain Eukaryota; kingdom Metazoa; phylum Arthropoda; class Insecta; order Hymenoptera; family Encyrtidae; genus Copidosoma; species Copidosoma floridanum. The sequence goes on from NW_028321888.1 coordinate 2,485,577, forward strand.
TCGTCGCAAAGCTGAGAACCCTGGTGACCAACGATCCTTCATTACATTACTCTCTCAGCTCTAAGCATTCAACCAGAAATAATCGAATCCCTCCAAGGTCTTCATTGCGCAAACCTAACAGCTATAAGGAAGAAATAAACTTGAGCAAATGCAACAGTCTACACCTGGCAAACATCACGAACCAATTTCCCCACCTTAAATCTTCACTAAAACGACTGAGCTCTGCAAAAAAAAGGTAGGTGAGACACCAACGTCTCTGGCGTACAACCAAGAGACCTCAAAAAAGAGCTCTGCAACTATCTCTAACGCTTTAGACGTTGTTGTCTTCCTCCCGATCAGTCTGGTACTACAGCAGCAGGCCAGAGTAAATCACCCTCAGATATTCAGGCAGTCACGTTTGATGAAAACTTCAGTCAAGAAAGAGCTGAGCTCACCAGTACTTTTTAGGGTCATCAGACGTCAAACTACCTTACCAGCAAATATATTACAATTTCACAAAGTTGACAAAAAATAGCCTTCTGGGCTGAAAAAAGTCTTAACGATGACTACAGTCACAAAAGAGTGAATTGGAAGAAAAACTTTAAGGTGGCTTGGGCGATTTTTATTGGCTTAAATAAAACCTCTGAAATTCTGGAATTATGTAAATAAAGTATCCCAAATTCATTTACGATAATTAAACACTGGGGTCAACGACTTAATTTTTTTGCCAATCGCTACTGAAAATTTACCAGTTTAACACATAGTCTTATGGACAATGGTCACAAAATCAACTCTATGTTCGGAAATCTTTGATTAACTTAAACATTTTAAAATATTTCTTGTGTATTTTTTTGCAAAAAATCTACAAAATTCTTAAAAACATAGGGCCAATGACTTAACTTGAGAGAAAATCAGAAGAAAAGTATGAAAAAGTATGTTAATCTGGCTTGCTCCGCAACATCTCCCAATTTTCACAATTATAATTTTACGGTACGTTTCTGACAATTCCTTGATCTTGTACTTTGGTTTTATCAAAACAACCATATTTATCGAAAAGTTCACCGTTGAAAAGCTTTGATTTTTTAAGTGATGGCACCCTACTCTAGGTACGGTACTAACTGCCCAAGCCACCTTAAATGCTTCAAGTGCTTATAATTTTAGGCGTTGAGAAACTGACGCAGAACATTTATCAAGATTACAGCAGCAGCATGAAAATCGACCAATAATAATAATTTTAAGAGAGAAACTGCAAATCAACGGCCTCTTAGGTCCAACGATTATTTTATGGCATAAGGAACCCACAGTACTTTTCAGCATAATTATATTTATTTCACTTTTTACAGCTTATTATTTGATCAAATAAACTGTATGGATTCTGAACAAATATGTTTTCAAGAAGAAGATTTTTGTTCTGAGAAGTGTCAGGAGTAGATGTAAAATTTTAAACTGAAAACGTTTCACATTACATGTCAAAACTACGGTGTTCCATTTGATGAGTCTTGGGCAAAGCCGGGGGGCCGCTAGTTACATTATAAAAATCAATGAAACATCATGTTTGAAGTAAACAATACTAAAACTGTTGTCAATAATTATTGAACACCACTGCCAAATTGGTTAAAATTTAATAATATTGAGAATTCTGTGGTATTGATTCGGTAAGTAAGCATTTGGAAGACTTTATTTTCAATAATAAATTTAAAGCTAAGGAAAAAAGAAAAAATTAAATAAAAACTACTGGAATCGGTAGATTAAATATAGTACGTTCAAATATATTGAACGTTCCTTTTTTAGAAATACATTAAATAGATGACAAGGGCTAACATCGTTAAAAAAATTAAATCATATTATAGAACTATATAGATTTGTTCGGCTTTTCAACCCAGAGTGCTCTGAGCGCTCCAGATTTTTAGCCGAACATTTGTTCTTGCTCCGAGCTAACCCGAGCGACCCCGAGCAACTCCTACACAGTCAGTGTATCTATATTTACAGCCAAACGTAAATATTTATGGCCAAGACTGTAAATATAAATATATGGACTGTATAGAAGTTGCTCGGAGTTGCTTGGGTTAGCTCGGAGCAAGAACAAGTTTTCGGCTAAAACTCCGGAGCGCTCAGAGCGCTCTGGGTCGGAAAGCCGAACAAATCTAATATAAGACATTTAAGGAAATTGCAATTGTGAAGAGCTAATACATGATCTTAGCGAGGGACAATTTCTCTCACTCGACGGCACCACCTGACATAGGTGCATAGCGAATATGTACGAAAAAGTATTGGTTATTGCACTTGTATAAATAGGAGTAGGGACATAAATCAACTTAAGTCAATTGTGTGCTTACTTATTCGTACGTGTAAGGTTTGTGTTACTAGACACTTAGTTATACAATTGTTCAAACCGTAGAGGCTTTGCTCTACGCATGGCTCGTTATTATGGATCAATGTACACAGAAGAAAATTTTTTACACGGGGAATATCATTAAATGTTGAAAGTTATCAAATAATAATGCATTGCTCGATATCATATTGAATTGCATATATATTCGTATAGTTACAAACACGAGTAGGATACGAATATGAGTTATTCTTACGCTACTAATATTGTTTTAGTTTATATACGTATACGAAATTCTTGGTGCTTTCATATTTTCTTTGTTAATATAAGTAATAATCCCTCTCTATATACATACACTATTGGAGTCTCGCCTCCTTACGTGCTCCTCGCACGAAACCCTTCCGCTCCAATCATATAATATTTCATAGTTTTATAAGTATTCAAAAAATGTTGGCATACAAAATGTATTTATGCAATTGTTTTCAATTACACAAGACAGCGTCATGACCGGATGTTTGTAGGTCTGATGGTCTGATGTCACGCAATCAGATAGGACACGTGTGATGAGCCACCTTAATAAAATAATCTAAAATTCACATCACTGATATTAGATGTCAGAAATGGATTAATTTGATATTTTAAAATACCCGAAGAATGAGAAACTCATGATGTGTGTTTGAAAATTTTTTAAAAGATTGATAGTTTTTCGATGAATAATCTTATGTTAACAGCTCACAATAAATACACATCTTTTTTAAACAAAAAAAATTTTAAATAATATAATAGAAGAAACTGTAATTCACTACAGCGTCGATTACACGACTCATGAGGAAGTTAATTGAACTATTGATAATATTTAAATCTAATTTTCAATAAAATTATTAAAATACGTTAGAGACGTTCTTTTGCAACATAAATTAAATTTTAAAATCATCCCTATCAAGTAAATAATACATTAAAGTCTAGATGGAGGTATTTGCAATGCAACACGCTTAGAAATAACTTAATTTTTCAAATACAATGTCAAACCAAAATTTATTACTCATGAAACAGAGAAAAACAAGGTTCTTATATACGGATGACATTAAGGAAGTTGGGGTGCAATCCACGTATTGATGAAGACGTTTAAAAAAAAATATATGTTGTAGAGAAACATTGTACAGATTTTGTCACTGAATTTGAGCACAATCGCGTTTACAGATTTCAAGAAAAAAATTTACGAAGTTTCCCTTTTTCTTCGTCTTTACCATGGGCTCAAGTGTAAGTTGTCAAAAAAATGTAGAAAAATACACTGAGTAAACTGTCTACCAACAGCTTGACTTTTTATGTGGTATGATAGCTTTTCACAAAATTACTTTTAGAAGCCATTCTACTCAAAATTATGATCTAAAACTTAGTTTTAGCCTTAATGAGACTTTGTACTTCAATGCTAAGTATATCATTAAAATCTTTTATTTCGATAATTCATAGCACACTTCTATCAAAAGAAGATCAGATTGACCATGCCGTTTACTCTTTAATTTTTATCTCCCATACAGAAAGTATTAAGGCTATTTAATTAATACCATAAAAAATTAGATACCGTGAAGAAAATTCTATAATTTTTTAAAAGTGTATTATTTAAACATCAACGAGTACTGGTGAGTTAAATATAAATGCATTTTCCGTAATTGAGAGAGCGGACAGTTGTGGGCTAGGTCAGTACAGCAGACTTTGTCACGGCGCCTTATGCACATACACGTGCTTCCGTTCACTTTCCCGCGAGAGCGACCTAACTCCCTATATAATGTATTATTAAGTTATTCTGTATGATTAATAATGAACATTAAGGTAAAAGTCTGGATTTTGTAGAATTACACTATAAACAAATTTTTTTTCCTCAATCAATTGGCTGTTTTACTAGTAGTCCGTATCTGAAAAAAATTTTTTTGAACAGAATCTGAAAATAAATTACAAATAAAATATGTTGTATAGAAAAAAAATTTCCGTTAACACTCAATTTATTGGAGGTGTAAACCGACTCCTACCACCCCTAACGTATTTTATCTGAACTCGAGTTGGATCCAGCCACCAATGATTTAAACATATGAAAACTGTCTAAGTTAAATTTAATGTTTGGTTTTGATTTTTCTTCGGTCAAGTAATGTTATAAGACTGATTTAATAATGACGAGTGTTTGTAAATGCTGTATTTCCAACTGTTTTCAAAAAAAAAATCTGTTGATCAAATGTTTATTAATTATTGTTAAAATTCAGATATTTTGACTAGTGGTATTTAATTTCTAAATTTTACTATTTAAATGTGTATATTTTGACATTAGTCATCAAAATATATTCTATCAATTAAAAGATACTATTTTCAATAACTTGAATTTTAATTTTAATTTTTCGTGAGAAATTTTTTGTTCAATACCCAAAACTCAAGATAAAAAAACTCAACACACTGCAGCAGTACCCTACAGTTCGTGTGGAATTCTATAATAATAGATTATAAGATAAATTTTTTTTGACGATTAGAATATAAAACTAAGAATTATTATCAATTTTTTTAATGAATACTTTCATAAAATCATTCTATTTGTTACCATTATAACTTTTCATTTATAATTTCATTCTCAGAGATAAATAAAAAATTGGTTTAAGGTGCGTTCAATTATTTTATATTACTTGAAACAAGTTATAATTTCCTCTTTGTTTTGAAACTTTGCTTCGTCATGATTCAAATGAATACATGCAAGAGTGGTAAATTAAGATTTGCAACTCACAAGAAACCTACTTTACACAAGAAAATACACAAAAAAATGCTGTAAACATATAATATCTGTCAAGTTATTATTTCGGAACATGAAAATTATTTGTAATTTTTAAAAACACAAAATTAGCGCTTAACGCACTAACCCCTAACATAATATGACTGTTAATTGCATGCAAATGTTAAATTAAACTTAGTCATGTTAATAATTACAACTATATGCATAAGATTATTCCATATGTGTGTAACTCTGGAATAAAAATATTACAAAAAAAAATTTTAGTAATAAATTGTAACAACTTAAGTATATAACGACACCTCCGACGAAAAAAAAAAAAATTGTAATTTCAAACGTTACTTTTAATAGGAAATTTAAAGTCATGCTTTTCTTCTTTCATAATGTCTGTCATCTAGAAAATAAATAATTTTTCAAAATTCTAATAACTGTGAATATACAAAAAAAAACGTCATTTTAAAATGTTCCAAATAGCGGAAATGAATCGTATATTACTTAGTTAACGTCCTTGGGACGATGTATACATATTTATCCGCAGTACCTCCATGTTACTCAGCTACTACACTCGACCACTCCTGGACACACCAGTTAACGTTACTGAGAGGGTACACTTATATCTTTTTTTTTTTTTTATATTATAGTGCTTCACGTCCGGTTCCTATAAAGGGCACAACTGAGGGCACTTAGCACTTGGAAGAAGGAAGGGAAGAGAGATAAGAGGCCTCCCGTTAAAGGAGAGGGGTAGGGAGAAATTAGGCAATTATGCTGCGAGGAGATCGCCTAAGCCTTCCTCGAGGAGCATTGCGTGGTGAAAAAGCAGCTGTAAAAGATCACAGAGGTACTTGCCCGAAAAACTCACTGGCCAGGAATCAAACTACGGTCTCCCACGTGCCAATCCACGACGTAGCCGACTGAGCGACCGCGCTCTGTGGTACACTTATATCTACCCACAGTGCCGCCTAAGCTACCCAGCTACTACACTCGGACATTCCTGCACATACCAGTACAACCCCGAAACAGTGGCAGCAATCTCAAAAGTGGCCACCAAACTTGGAGGAAACTTTAAATTGCCTATATGGAGAAAGACGCATAACCCCAGATAACTCGACATAGTTTCATACATAATAACTTAAATCAATCCCAAGCTAGTTAACCCAATAACCCAACACTACAATCACCAGTCTCACGAGCTTTAATTATTAATAAAATATATTAAATAACGCAAGCACCGATTACCACACAACCTGGGGCGCTAACTGGTCATTGTAATAATTAATAAAGTTTCTTAATTAACTATGCAAGTGCGAATTACCGCACAACCCGATGCGCTTACTGGTCACTTTGTTAATTAATCAAAAAACACAAGCGCTAATCACCACGCAACCCAGGGCACTTACTGGTCACTTTGTTATTTAATAAAATAACACAAGCGCCAATCACCGCACAACCTCGGGCGCTTACTGAGCATTTTGATAATTAATAAAATTTAGTAATTAATAACGCGAGTGTTCATTACCAGACCATCTAAGGCGCTTACAGCTCATTATTGGTTGCACTTTATTGGCGCGTAAATCATTATTTAATGCTTTTTAATAATAAATAGTTTGAGCACGCACTCTAAGTCGGATGGTGATTAGCACTTGTGTTATTTTATCAATTAGCAAAGTGACTTATAAGTGCCCCGGGTTTGCTGTAATTGGTGATTGTGTTATTTTATTGATTAACAAAGTGGTCAGTAAGTGCATCGGGTTGTATGGTGATTGGCACTTGCACAATTAATTAATAAATCTTATTAATTGTTACAATGACTAGCAAGCACCTCAGGTTGTGTGGTGATTGGTGCTTGTGTTAATTAATTAATTAACGAAGTGACCAGTAAAGGCATCGGGTTGTGCGGTGATTAGTTCGTGCATAACCAATGAATAATTTTTAGTAATTATTACAATGACCAGTAAGCTCTCCGGGTTGTGTGGTGATTGGTGCTTGCGTTATTTAATGTATTTTATCAGTAATTAAAGCTTGTGAGTGTGAGTTTTTCGGCCGCAAAGGCGCTGGCTGCGCGGTCGTGTCCTGCCGAGTGCTCCCCCCCCGCGCCCCGATCGCTCTCTCCGCCAAGGCGCTCGGTGCTGCGCGCTACCATCAATCGTGCTCGAGTCGACCGCCAAGCAAGACGTGTGAGCCGCCACTCGCTCAACAAGAAGAAGAAGAGAGAAGAGGAGAACAAAGGAGACTCGACGCGACGTAAATGTGTTTATTTGCTGCCTCGCAGCCTGTGTACGTTCCACTATAAATAAAGAGTATTTTTCCACAAAACATTGGTCCTTCGAGCCGGATCCCGTTGAAGTGAGGCGACCGGCGACCAGTGGAGACGCAGCAGGACAGGACGACCAGCTTCTTAACGTAATGTAAGTAAAGTGACAGCTTTTCGTGTGGGTAAGGCCGCCGCGGCCGCGAGAGTGCCCGCGGCCTGGAATGAGTTAATTGGGCCGCGGTCGATCCGTGTCGCCATATACGCGTGCCATGTGGGGCATCCGCGTCACCTGTGGTGGTCGGGGTTGCCGTGGGCGGTGAGCGCCCGCGGTCCAGCTCTACAGCCCAGCCGCAATCGAAACTGCGTCGCTGGCGGCGTGCATGAACACGTCGGGACCATGGCCGCCTCGCTCGATCGCGGTGGCGGCCATTGTTGCTACGGTCCACTTGATGACCTTTGTTGTTTGCCTTGGCGGCCATTTTGGTCGCGAGAGACTCGTTCGACCAGGCCAAGGCAGTTACGCCGCGCGCTTGGTTACAGCCAGATCGTCCCTAACCTACAACTTCAATCCCTCTCCCGCTCTTTCTCTACCGCTTTACGTCCGCTCGCCCTCCCCCAACTACTACTCAATTCTGTTTTGCCGACGCCACCAATCGATGGTGGCCCGGAGGCAAAATCCAGAACAAATATACAGCACGTGATCGTGCTTTCAGGTCAGACGACGGCTGGACGAGCCTGTACGGCTCCCAGAGCGCCCTCGCAGACGTTGTCACGCAGTTTGCGCTCGACGTGGACCGGATCGAAGCCTGGAGCCTGGGGCTTGTGGACGTGAGGCTAGAGCTTCTCCAGGGCTACTGGCATGATTTCCAGTCGAACCACGTGAGGTTGCTGGACGGCCCGCCGCCGGAGAAGCGGGGCCTCCTGGATCGATTGTACCCGCGAGTGGAGGCCAGCTACATCACCGCAAGGGCGCGCCTCTACGACGCGAGGCTGTCAATGGCGCCCCTCCCGCCGCCCACCGACGGTAATCCTGCTCCTCCACCGAGCTCAGGGCCTACTCGTGGCCCTCGCCTGCCCCGTATCAGCATTCCCAACTTCTCCGGCAAGCGAGAGGACTGGGAAAGCTTCCGAGACCTCTTTCGCGCCCTCATCCACGAGGACAGCCATCTCACGAACGTCGAACGGCTCTTCTACTTAAAATCACTTGTCCAGGGGGACGCCAAAACGACGCTCGAGGCCATCCAGATCGCTGACGCGAACTACGAGACCGCTTGGGCCCTGTTGGAGGCACGGTTCGAGCACCGCCGCATTCTCGTACACGACCACATCACGGCGCTTCGCAACATTAAACCGTTGCGAGAGGAGTCGGCTCGAGGTTTGCAGGGTCTGTTGGACACGTTGGGCCGCCATCGAGATCAGCTGCGCACTCTGGGCCGTCCGGTGGCGGAGTGGGACGACTGGTTCGTTTCCTGTGCACTGACGGGGATGGACTCCTCGACGCGGCGCGCATGGGAGGACGAGCTTGAGCGACTCGAGGTCGCAAATTCGGACGCCGGGCGCACCCTGGCAACCTTCGACACCCTGGCCGGCTTCCTGCGTCGGCGATGCCGGGCTCTGAGCTCCGTGGAGGCCTCCCATCCTGCACGCCAGTCCGCCGTGCCCGGTGCGCGTCCAGCGGTCCCTGCCTCGGCCGGCCGTACCTATCGTACTCTTGCGACAGGTGGCACGGTGTCGGCCTGCCCGGCTTGCCAGGGGTCTCACTACCTGGGCCACTGCGCACAGTTTCACGGTCTTGAGTCGCGCGCTCGGAGAGATCTGGTTTACCAGGCGAGACTGTGCTTCAACTGTCTTCGGTCCGGCCATGCTGTAAAGGCTTGTCCCTCACGCTCGGTCTGTCAGCACTGCCGCGAGCCACACCACAGTTCTCTGCATGACAGCAGCCGGCGCCGCGGGTCAGAGCCCGCTGTTGAACCCACGCCACCGAAGCTTCCGAAAGCGGATCCAGCGGCCGTGCCCACTGCCGGTCCGCCATCCGATGAGGCGTCACGGTCCTGACTGGCAGTGTTGCCGACCGCGCTTGTCCGCCTGAGCGGGCCTCTTGGCCGGACTGTGACGGTCCGGGCCCTCCTGGATTCGTGCTCCGAGGTCACCATTGCTTCCGCCAGCCTCGCTCGTCAACTCAACGCTCCGATGGAACTCGCCGAGCTCAACATTTTGGGCGTCGGCGGCGACCCGGGCGTCCGCTCGAGGGCTCGTGCTCGACTTTGGCTTCACCTCAGGGAGAGCGAGCCGCCGACCACGCTGATGGCTCTCTGCCTCCCGCGGCTCGGGATTGTTTCCCCACGCGCGCCCCTGCACCCCGCTGTCGCTCGGCGCTGGCTCGACCTCGAGCCGCTGGCGGACTCCAAATTCGACACGCCACACGTGATCGACCTCCTCCTCGGTGTGGACGTCTACCATCGCTTGCTGGAGCCTGGCCAGATTCAGCGTGACGACCTCGTAGCTCAGGCCACTGTCTTTGGTTGGGTCTTTATTGGGCAGGCCGCCGGCCTAGAGATGCCGCACGCCTCACCGAACGTCTGTCTGACATCTCAGGCCGACTCGCCTCCTCCTTGGCATCTTGAGCTGGCATCCCTGCTGCAGCGCTTCTGGGAACTCGAGGACGTTCCACAGGCCCACCGGCAGGCCCCCGACGACGTCGAATGTGAACGCAGCTTCGCTGACCATGGCCGGGCTGAGGACGGGCGCTACGTCGTACGCCTGCCTCTAAAGCAAGGGGGCTTGCAGCTCCTCGGTGATAGTTGTCAGAGCGCTCTGGCCTCGTTGACTGCGCTGCAGCGCCGGCTACAGAGAGCCCCCGAGATGGCCGTCGAATACACCAAGTTTATGGCCGATTATCTCGCTTTGGGTCACATGAGGCCTCTCACTAGCGCTCAGTTGGCCGGGTCGTCCCACCCCGCTCATTACATCCAGCATCATGGCATATGGCAGCATAGCGACCAGGGCCGAAAGCTGCGCGTTGTCTTTAACGCTTCACATCCAACTTCGAGCGGCTGCAGTCTAAACGATGTCCTCCACGCCGGGCCCCGACTTCAAACGGCCTTACCTCACGTGTTACTGCGCTGGCGCCGACATCGTATCGCCTTCTGCAGCGACGTTCAAATGATGTTCCGCCAGATCTGGATCGATGACCGAGACGTCGACTTGCAGCGGATCGTTTGGAGCGCGGACCCTCGAGAGCCGCCCACGCACTACCAGTTGCTCACTGTCACATACGGCGCGTCGTGCTCTCCGTATCTTTCCCTACGCACCATCCAGCAGCTGTGCGAGGACGAGGGCTCCCGTTGGCCCGATGCGGTGCCCGTTGTTATGCGCGACCGCTACGTCGATGACATTCTCTCTGGAGCCGATAGTCTCGACACTGCGCGACACCTCCGTGACCAGTTGATCGGCCTCATGCAAGCTGGCGGTTTTCCGCTCCGGAAGTGGGTCGCGAGCACACCAGAGCTACTCGAGGATCTTCCGCCCGATGTTCGCTTGCGCCCCGCCTGGGATCAGCTCGGCGCTGAGGGCCTTGTTAGCGAGCTGGGCGTTGGTTGGGATCCCCCGGTCGATCGCCTTCGCCTGACTCCGGTCGTCGTGCAGCGCCAGACTACGAAGAGGACCATGCTCGCGGCGCTTGCAAGCGTCTTCGACCCATGTGGTTGGCTTGCGCCAATCACTTTGAACGCGAAATTGCTGCTGCAGGATCTTTGGCGGGCTCACCTCGACTGGGACGAAACAGTACCATCGTCCATGGTCCGGCGCTGGATGGACTTTGTGGCTGAGCTCCAAGTCATCTCCGGCTTCTCTCTTCCCCGATGGATCGGTGTCTCGCCAGCGTCCGACCTTCATCTGCACGTGTTCGCTGACGCCAGCTGGCGGGCGATGGCCGCCGTAGTGTACTCGCGGTTGGAGCGCCCGGGCGAGCCGGCTTCCTGCTACATCCTTTTGGCTCGCTCAAAGCTTGCCCCCATTCGCTCACTCAGACCAGTCTCCGAGCCTGTCGCACGGATGACGATTCCTCGCCTTGAGCTCAGAGCCGCTCTACTCGGTGCAAAGCTGCTCCGATCAACCGCGGATGAGCTGGATGTCCCTGATGATCGCTGCCACGCCTGGAGCGACTCTCAGATTGTTCTGCAGTGGCTCCGTTCCTCCCAGCCGACCAATAATGTGCTCGTCGACAACTACGTGGCCCAGCTTCAAGAAATATTCTCTCCGAGCATCTGGCGGCACGTCCCGACGGCGTCAAATCCGGCGGATCTGGCCACTCGGAGCGCCGACATGTCAGGTCTCCGCCATCAGCCTTTGTGGTGGCACGGGCCCTCCTGGCTGGTTCGTGACATCGGGTTATGGCCCCCGGAGCCCGTATCCCGACCAGCGCCGGCTCTCATCAGTTGCTGCACCGTTCAACCGTCCAGCTTCGACCTGCTTGAGCAATTCTCCAGTCTCCACGTCCTAACGCAATTGCTCGTTCGTGTGCGGCGGTGGATTCGTCGCCGTCTCCATCGCGAGCCCGCTCTCCTCGTGCTCTCGCCACCAACGCCGACCGAGCTCCACGCCGCTTTCCTGGCTTGTGTCCGTCTGAGTCAAGCTCCAGCATTCGAGGCGGAGGTTATTCGACTGCAAAGGGATGAGCAGTTACCAAAAACAAGCCCACTCACGGCCCTCTCTCCATTCTTGGATGCCGATGGGATCTTGCGCGTCGGCGGGCGCCTCGCACATTCGTCGCTGACCTATGAGGAGAAGCATCCGCCAATTGTCCCCGGTTCCTCTCCTCTGGCTCGACTCATCATCGCCCGGGCGCACTCCAGAGCCCTCCACGGTGGCTTCCGGCTTACTAGCGCATATGTGCACCGGCAGGCATGGATTGTCGGTGGCAGGACACGAATCAAGGCCCACCTGCGCCGTTGCATCGTCTGCGCCCGGCTGCAAGCGCGGGCATCCACCCAGCTTATGGCCCCTCTACCAGCCTCCCGGGTCACTCCTTGTCGAGCCTTCGGTCGCACTGGGGTTGATTACGCGGGCCCTTTCCACGTGCTCGCTTCGCGCGGACGAGGCGTCCGGACCACCAAAGGATATATTGCGGTCTTTGTGTGCTTGACGACGAAGGCGTTGCACCTCGAGCTCGTTGGCGATCTCTCAACGGCCTCTTTTCTCGGCGCTCTCACCCGTTTTTCCGGTCGCCGTGGACGCCCGGCCGAGCTGTGGAGTGATAACGCCACTTGCTTCCGACGGGCCGACCTCGAGCTGCGCGAAGCTCTTCAGGACGCGGAGATTGACTGGGCGCTTGTTGCTGGAACGCTTGCCGATCAAGGTGTTTCGTGGCAGTTCATCCCGCCTGGGGCGCCTCATTTTGGTGGTCTTTGGGAGTCGGGTGTCAAGTCGGTCAAGGGCCACCTCCGACGCGTCATGGGCTCTCGGCACCTGACCTACGAGGAGTTTACGACTGTTCTCATTGGCATCGAGATGGTCTTGAACAGTAGACCGCTCACTCCTCTCTCCAACGACTTGGGAGACCTTGATGTCCTCACTCCGGGCCATTTCCTTATCGGCGCCCCTCTTGATGCCGTCATCCAGGCTGGGCCCCCATCGGAAAGGCTGGACACTCTCGCTCATTGGGACCTCGTCAGGGCGATTCGAGCTCAGTTTTGGTCTCGCTGGAGTCGAGAGTACCTGAACACACTCCAGCAGCGACCGAAGTGGCGTACCCCTCGCCGGAACTTCGCCGTGGGTGACACCGTGGTTCTTCTCGACTCAACTCTACTTCGGACGGATGGGCGCTGGCCTCTTGGCCGCATCACCCACGTTCATCCAGGACCCGATGGTCTCGTCCGTGCGGCCACTCTGAAAACAGCCACCGGGGAGTACCTGCGGCCCGTCGCCAAGCTTGCATTGCTTCCGGTCCCAGATCTCGCTGAGACGCCGCCGTCGGCGACTGTTTCATCTGATGCCCAGACTCCTTCGGCGGGCGGCGTTTGATTGTCGCTCCGGGAGCAAGGCGGGCGGTATGTGAGTTTTTCGGCCGCAAAGGCGCTGGCTGCGCGGTCGTGTCCTGCCGAGTGCTCCCCCCCCGCGCCCCGATCGCTCTCTCCGCCAAGGCGCTCGGTGCTGCGCGCTACCATCAATCGTGCTCGAGTCGACCGCCAAGCAAGACGTGTGAGCCGCCACTCGCTCAACAAGAAGAAGAAGAGAGAAGAGGAGAACAAAGGAGACTCGACGCGACGTAAATGTGTTTATTTGCTGCCTCGCAGCCTGTGTACGTTCCACTATAAATAAAGAGTATTTTTCCACAAAACAGTGAGACTGGTGATTGTTGCGTTGGGTTATTGGGTTAAATAGCTTGGGATTAATTTATTAAGTTATTGCGTATGAAATTTTGTCGAGTTATCTAGGGTTTTAAGTCTTGCTCCATGTAGCCAATGTGAATCTCCCTCCAAGTTTGGTGGCCACTTTTAAGATCGCTGGGCAGTGCATTTGTATCTATCCACAGCACCTCTGTTTTACCAAGCTTTATCACCTCGCTTCTTCACTTACTTGGACACTTCTGGACACACCAGTTACTATCTTTAAGGCAACATACTCATACCTACTCGCAGCGCTCCCTGTATTGTCAAGCTAAAAAAGTTGGAAACTCTTGACACGCTAGTAGACGTTTGTGAGGTAGCACCCTCATATGTACCAGCAGCACCCCTTGTGTTGTTCACCTACCAAACTTAGTAACGCTGGAAAGACGTATTTGTGGGTACGAGCCAAAAAGCCACCTTTGCTACATACATATAATTAAAAAAAGCAGACAAACAATATACCCTTGGAAATAACAATTAAACACATTTTTATACAGATTTTAGCCAAAAGTATACTAACAACTATTGTTGTAGTAATATTTTTTTTTAAGTAAAGGAAGTATAAGTTTTAAACATGACTATAAAATGACAGAAAATTAGTTTTTTATCACGAAAGCTTTGTCGTAAATGAAAAATCACATGGACCATATATTGGGATATAGTGTTACTGCTGTGTTTCATGTTGATTATAATCAAAATAGAGCATTTCAGCCTGAATGTATGTATGTGCATTTTTTTCTGGATACCTATTATTGCTAAAAAAAATTTCCGTTTAAAAATTTATTTTTTTACAGTATTTAATTGTTTTAAAATATTTTTTAGTATTAAATTTTAAATGGATTTTAATTTTATTCAAACCAATGTGTGAAATCTCAGGACTCCTAAAAGAAACAAAGCCACTTGGCAGTTCATCAGCAATTTCGTGTATCATGATAGTCAGTGTCATCATCGTATGTATAACCAATGGCATACAATCCACACACTATCACTAACCTTTTGCTTATAAATACTCACTTTTACAATTTTGATAATGTAGTATAAACTTCAAACAGGATAATTGCCATGGGAAATTGAATATTGGAATTTGAATGTGGCTACATTTCCAAACAATTCTCACTTTTTTTTAAATAAAAAATTTAGCAAAATTAAAATAAAACACTAAGGTTATGTTTGCATATCAACCAATCCATTCTATTGTGAGCATCTCAATATTTTGTTGCTCTTTTTAAACCCCTTAAAGTTATTCTCTTCTTTTTCTTTTTTGTATATTTTTAGTGTTTCTTTCAAGTTCTGCCGTTTCAAAATATTTTTTAAAGGTTATGTTGTAATGAATGTTATATAACAATTTATGAACTTCTGTACATATTTTTAATGTGGTACATTTATTTTTATGTATTAAATTCAAATATGTATGTACAAATTATATGTGTAATATACACATTCAATGAATAAAACACAAAAAATTTAAGATTATGTTTCTATATTGCCCAACACCTTTCTATTGGTGTGCCTTCACGATTTTATTTTTCTTTAGCAAACCTGTAAAAATTGTTATTTTTGGGCTACTTTGCTGCTTTTGACTTTAAGTTTATACGTATGAAATAACTGAAGGTAGGTTCTGGGCAAGAAAAATCCTTATCTGTGCTCACTAGTTCAGTTCTTATACACATATTTTATACATTTTCACTACAATCTCTAATCCCGTTTAATATAACAATTTAATACTAACGTGTACTTCGAACTTAAGCCAACCATTTTACTCCTCTTATCAGTGCATGTCCGTAGATGTGGGGTATTGTTTTGTATTTTATTACTGGATAGTTTTCTGTATAAGTTCATTCCGTAATTTATTCTTTCATCTTTTTTAGCAAGATAAGATCAAGAAATATACTTGATCAAACGTTATTTTACTAATAAAGAGCACATATTTAGGAGAAAAAAAAAATTTTGTTGTAACCACACGTTCACTTAAAGTTACAAAATTTGGCAATATCGTAGATGCAGTGAACTAACATTTTAAGTTTCATGCTTATTATTATTGTCATTTGTATTTTAAGTAAGAAGTCTTATTATACAATGACTAGTCCGAGTATTAAAATTAATAAGATAGTTAATGGAATACACAAATTTTGTGAACAATTGAAAATTTCTTATTTGAGGTTGTGAGACAATTTTTCCATTAGAGTTACAAGTATATTGTCCGTTGCTCTTAATATAATGTTCTTAATAAAATGTATTATTACTTTACAACTTTTTTTATAGCAAGAAAAAAGTAAAACTATTTTAAAATTTTCAAATCAAATTAAATTCATTTTATCACTTTTTAAACAAAGTCAAACACACCAAATGAATCAAATTTTTGATTTAAATACGTTGAAATGAAGTTCATCATATGAACGATGTCAAAAATGCCTTTGACTGAGCTTAAGGTGGCTTGGGCGGTTGGTACTGTACCTAGGGTAGGATACAATAAGGGCCCCTAAAAAATCAACGCTGTTTAACGGTAAACTTTTCAATAAATATGGTTATTTTGATAAAATCAAAGTACAAGATCAGTAATTCCCAGAAAAGTACCGTGAAATTATAATTGTGAAAATTGGGAGATGTTGTGGAACAAGCCAGATTAATATTTCATACTTTACTTCTGATTTTCTCTTAAGTTGAGTCGTTGACCCTATATTTTCGAGAATTTTACAGATTCTTTGCAAAAAAAACACAGGAAATATTTAAAATTTCTTAGGTTAATCAAAGATTTTTAAAGATATAGTCGATTTTGTGACCACTGTCCATAAGAGTAGGTGTTAAATTGATGAATTTTCAGTAGCGATTTCCGAAAAAATTAAATCGGTGACCCCAGTATTTTCTTATCGCAAATGAATTTGGCATACTTTGTTTACATAAGTTTAGAATTTCAGAGGTTTTGATCAAGCCGATAAAAATAGCCCAAGCCACCTTTTAAACCAGTCCTTCTCCACTTTTTAGATGCAACACAGTAGTCAGTTTTTCTACTGAGGCCTTAATATTTCGTTTACCGTTTTTTAGGAGACACTTTTTTCAGCGTGAACGTCATGTACATATATGCAAATATTTTAACATAAATGATAAGTGATTCCATATATTTTGTACGTGACGCTTGGGTTGAAATAAATATATTTCTTATAAAATGATTTTCCTATAAGAAAATTATGAGGTCTCGGTATCAGAACTCGTTAACGCGCTTCATCTGGGAGTTAGAGAGGTCCTGATTCAATTCCTGACTAAGGTACTTTTTTTTATTCTTTTCTAATTATTTTCATTAAAACCAAAAGGTTTAAAATAAATGTTACTTTTCGCAGACTCCAGAAATAATTGCAGCGTGATCATATATTATATAAAAAATATCATAGGCACTGTTGATAGAGCCAATTTATTTTATTCAATTCTTTTAACCAATGAGTCAGTAAATGTCAATGAAGAGACATTACTTAAATTTTTAGAAACAAAATTATTGTATTAAATAGTGTACTGAACTCCATATGAATTTAAATTTTTCATGTGTAGCAACACTTTTTTAATAAATGACAGCATGTTTTGTAATGGTATGACAATGCAGAATTTTGGAAGTTGATATTGCATGGTAAAAATAAATTCAAATCCATTTTTAATTCATTTTACGGGTCTTATGATATCCATGTCTACCTTCTCAAATGCAGCGCCTGGCGTTTCTGTGATTCACATTAGCTGCTTGGTTCTCACCTGGACGAATTTTTTGTAGCTGGCAATCCATGCACTGTGGAATGTGGAGCTGGATTTATCCTTGTTAGTTCTTCCCGAGGTATTTTTGTTTAATACCATTACAAGTTTTTGATACTCCATGGTATTCAAGGATCAGGAATCGGTGTAGTTTGTAACAGATCTTGTCTGTTCGATCTACCGTTGCGTACTCTATATTTCCAGTTTGCACAAGTAATTTAATCTCCTGGCCTTTGGATACAATACTTAGTAAGTTAATTGTTCTTGTCCAGTTTTCTATCTGTTTATCTTTGTTTGTATATATGTAGTTTAGATAATGTTTATGTACCCCCCGGATAAAATGTATAATTTTTTGCAATGCTGGCTGGGTGATGGACGACTTCCACCATGTCAAATCTAGAAGAAATATTTGTTACAATTGATATAATTTCTGTATAGTTAAGCAAGTATTATTAAAAGATGATGTGAGCAATCTCCTTGACTACAAAAATTATGTGAAGGAATTTTAGTGCGTCTATAAATCGTACGCTGTACAAAAAGTCAAACAAACTAACTTTTTTGTATTGTTTAGACAGTCAGATACATAAAATTAGATGTCTTGATTTCTTTTGGTAGCAGCATTGAGGCTGTTTACTATGTGGATCTATGGTGCTGCCCTCATTGTCTTTAATTTCTTGTGTTAAATCTTGTATAGCAAAATAATTAAAGCGGGCGCCGTTGACAAAAGTTCTTTACATTCTCATAAGAAAATGTGTTAAAGTGACAAGTAGCACCAAATGACAGGCGCATAGTTAATTTCGATTGACTTTTTTATATGTGTATATGTTATACACCCAATAAATGTGTACATGGAGTCTATTATAACATGGTGCATTTGGTAGCAGATTTTTGCCTTCGTTACTTTAAAAAAATTAGAGCCGATGATGTTGGTACTCTTGATGGAGAAATTATTGGAGATGATCAAGATCTTTATCTCTTGACCTGTAATTTTTACGAAAAAACCATCTAAATTTAGTGTAAGGAACAATTTAATGCCTCTTAATCTGTATTTTTCTTACCAGTTGATTTTAATGTTATTTGGGACTGCGGATTTTTTAAAAAGATTTGCTTCCAAACCACATTCTAGCATTATGACCCAGATTGGACGTTTGATCTGTGGTGGAACGGGGACAAAGAGAATCAGCTCCTCCAGTGGTGTACTTATTGCAAGAGTACTGAGAAAGATGCCACTTCCTGTTGTTGCCTTAGAGGAGAGTGTTGTTAGTGTTGTGTTTGTCATGATGTACCGTGAGTCAGGAGAAATCATTAGGCTCCCCGATTTTTATCTTAATAATACTCACTCTTGAAGAACTCTTGAATTGGATGTCCAGATTTTTAGCAATATTTTAAAATTTTTAGCGTTGTGGTGAAAGTTAAGAGCGTGTTTTGAAACGTACTTGCTGCCATGTGCTGGTGCTCATTACAGATCTAGAAAGCAAAATCGGGCATTTTAGGATTCTCTTGTTGCTGCGTGTATTCTCTATGGTTGTTCTAAGATTCAAGATTTAGACGTTTGGACAAAACGGCCGCTTATATAAAGGTAGGAAGACAACAGCCTATGTGACTGGACTTGAAGCGAAAAAAAATTGGTGGCTTAGAGGTAAGGTTTTTGAGTTCCAGAAGTTTTGTAAATGACCACACATATCGGACTTTCAAGAAGAAGCAGCCTAAGAAAAAAATGTACTTTACGTGTTTACTATTTGCTCATGAAGAGTAAATATATTATCTGTAGGAGTATTGAGTCGTGAATTTTTCAGAAAAATTGATTACTAATTGTCTGAGTCCCGTTTGCACTCGCCACGTTATAATATCTTTATGGACAAGTGGCGCGTGACAGTAGAGAGATTACGTATAATAATAAGTACAATAATTTAAATTCTTACGATTAATGGTTAGTTTGTTAGTTATACAATAGATTCTGTCTCGACCATTTTCTATACTTATATAAAAAACATACTTCTGCTTTTTTTAAGATCTGCGTTAAAAAACAGTATGGCAGCAATGCGTATCGATTTTTCTTAAGAAAAACGATGTTAAAAGTTTTTACTAGTGACAAAAAAGGGTCTTATCTAAGAAGAAATAGTCTTCACGATTTATGAAGTCTTTTTTTCGTAGCTATATTATTTACATGTAAGTTCTATTCTATGATACGATCTTGGGATGCACATATGAAAACTTATTTTCGTTGAGACCATTAGCCGTAGGCGGATAATGAGGTAGAAATAAACGTTGGTAAGGCATGTCATAACCGATGACTTGTGAAATGACGGGTGGAGATAAGGATAAACGGTTGTAAAAATCTGATAAAGAAAATCTATTAGACTTCAGATTGTTTTGAGATAAGGATGATAAGAACAGTTAAGAAGTGATTAAAACTGAAGGAGAGGAAATATAGTAGAGGGAAAGAAAGAAATTTTAAACGTGGACGTAACAATGACATGTGAAAGAGTATCACTGGAAATGTGTATGTTACAACCATTTTAATACGATGGAGAATTATGCTTGCTAGCACGCCGAAGAATGCTTAAAAGCTGCAGCATTCAACGACAGATGTTACTTTTTCTATATAATTTTTGTAAAAATTTATTTTTGATAAAAATTTTCATTAAATATATTAACAATTCTATGTTTATAAATTAGTTATTGATGAATGCTCTTTACATCTTTCATTGAAATTTATTCTTACATTAAATAATAAAATACACCATTAAATAATTCTACAACTGTTTTTCTAACAACAGTAAACTAAAATAGGTGAGTTGTATCATCTCATGAAATGTGAGGAAAGTGGGTCACACGAGGGATGTATTGAGTTGGAAAATCAGAGTATAATATAAGCTGATTTACAATGAAGTTAGCAATGGTTTTCATTAAGTAACAATGTGTACGTTATGCTAAGCAGAGAAGGGGCAAGGTTTTGTGTGGAAAAAATGTTTGGATGCCTCTAAGCATTGCGACATTGCGATAGTGGGATAGAGGGTAGTGTGGATCATATTGAAAAAGTATGGAGTTTAATTATCTGAGAATGATATAAGGAGATATAAAAGCAGTGATAGTTTCTACTACATTATAACGTATGTGCTTAGCTAAGTAGATGTAAGGCAAGATTTCGTGCATAGCAGCTATTAAGGTAACTCTAAAAATCGCGTGGAGGGGCAGTACAGGTTACAGCAAAACCGGATTGGGTTAACATATCATAGAAATACAGCAAGTTCTCCGTTATTTTGTGGGGCACCTATCATGTAGGGGGGGGAGAGAAAATCGTGTGTATGAGTGGAAGAGTGGCCTGACTCATCCAAAGGTTTATATAACATTGGGACATGAGATGATTAACGGTGTGTACTGTGAGCACTAATAGGATAAATTTTAAAAAATTTATTATTAGTACAAAATAATTTTCATGTGGACAGTCCAAAAAACTTTCCAACGTAATTAATACATATTTTAAAAGCATCAGGAGTCTTCACAAGTCGCCTTTCATTAACATACATATGTACATTAAAAAATCGTTTGTTTAAAATATAAGAGAAACCAGCCAATTTTCTCGTACTTTGTAAAGAATTGTTTAGAGATTTTAATTATTTATAATCATAAAAAGCAGACACAAAACTTGATAAAGATTACAGCCTTTATTACTTAAGAAGTTATCACAATCATTAGGCACATTTTTAATTTTTGATAAAAGTTTTGAAGTACATATACCTGACAAGTGATTTAAAACTCAAGTATAAGAGAAATGATAATGTTTTTGCAGTAAATTTTTTTGTTGATTAAGATTTGGCAGGTTATAATATAGATAGAGAGCTTAAATCTAGTTTTTTTTTACTACGTTATTTCAGTGGAATCTGAAAAGTAGTGGAGAGATGGAGGGGAGGAAACTGCATTGCACAAAAATCTTACTTTACTAATATTGATAATTTCGAGAGACTATATACTTTTTTTTTTAACTAAGCTTGTAGACCGTTGTTTTTAACTACTTGATGCATTTAACTGAAAATAATATTTGAAGAAATATAACAATTTCATGCGATTTGCATTTAAAGTATATTCCAGATTTTCTATAATTTGTTTATAAACTATAAACCAAATCTTATTAATATATGAAGCAAAGTCGCTAAAACCTTTGTAATCGCTAACCACGAAAACTACTCAACCGATCTGGCTGAAATTTTGCATAGTGACAATTAACACTTCCTAGACGGTTTTAGTATAGCTTTGATCTTGAAAAAATTAATAACAATAGAAATAAATAAGCTCAAAGTTTTGCAAAAAACACGCTAGCTTTTCACATTAGTTCAGTAGGATCTGGTAGGTGGCAGGGACATAAAATCTAAGTTATCTGAAATAGAATTAAATAAGTGTGGTTATAATATGCTGGAGCGTCCCGAAGATTTCTACAGTTGTCTTTTGGCAGTATATCAAGAATACACTTGTTAGTCGTGCGGCTGGGTACCTCGGCTACCGACGACACTTTTCTACAGTGGGCAAGCGACCTACGTCTAATTCTACCCTAAACCACCAGGATTGACGAGCACTACCGATAAGAAAAATATTCTAAATGATAACGTCTCCGGCGGAATACCAGGAGACGTGTCTAGTTAGAGAACAACCTGCTCCAACACTTCAGGGTTTGTGGCCGTTCAACTATTCGGCCTAGTGCCGTCAGAAAATTTTTGACGACAAATACAAGTCAGGTTTTTAGTAGGTTTCCACACACATGACTTCTGGCCAAAATCTTCAATCCACCCTAGCCATACTTAACAAACGTTGAGTAGTTTTGATGAAACTTCTGTTATAACTCTTAGCAGTACCATTTCATTTAAGCACATATGGTGGACGCACATCTGACCTTTTTTTTTAATAAATAGTTATTTTTAATACACTTTTTGCCATTGCCATACCTCAATTTTTTTACTTATGTGGTTATCATTAGGTAAAAAAGGTTATTATGAGAACGAAGTCGTACTTATACTGCTGCTTGCATAACTTTTGAATGTTACACATATCTTCCTATATTCTAGTTGTTTATTGTGCAATTAAGTTATTAAAAAAAAGACATAACTTATAAAACAGAATTAAAAATATCTTATAACACCTACATATAAAGTTCAATTTATAAATAGATTTTTTTATATTTTAGTAAGCAATATGTCTTGATGCTTTAACTGTATATTCGTTGAGGTTTATTTTGCCTTGGATTTTAACCTCAATGCAATGGCTCAGCTTTTCAAATGATAATGCAACTTCTTAATGGTCAAATAATGGAAAATATCAAAGTAGAAAAAAGTATGATTTCTGTGTCTTTTTCGGTGCTTTGTCATATTTCTATATTTTTTTCCATCTTGATCAATTTTTTTTATGTGAACAGAACTGTCGATACAAACATTTTCTTCCTATATTAATATGCGATAATACTTCTGTTTCATCTGCGTATATTTTTATTTTCCTTCGTTATTTGTTTTTTTGTAAAAACAATTATTTTATAGCATAAAAGCTAATATGAATATATTCTTATTGGCACCTGGAGGTTGGCCTTGCAAAGAGCACAGGGACAGAGCCCCACTAGTATACGTACATATTCCTACATTACATAGTTATTTGTGTGGCCTGTTCCACACAAACCTTCCATACCTCCATCGCAGACTCTCATTGACTCCTTATGTTGGATATTGACTGTAGTGGACTGTATTGCGGTTGGCGTGGCTGAGCTTGAAAAAGCTCATTACAGTGATCTGGGTAAGGTTTGTGAATAGATGCTCTTCGTGCACTCGAAAGCACACGAAGAAGCAGCAAAAATATGGAGGAAGACTGAGATGTAATAAAACTGTTGGAACTATTTATTTACAGACTATTTTACAGATTGGAAAACGCGGTCTTTATGTATATGCAAGGCGTCGAGTCTCGAGCCTCCTTACATATAGCAAGCGAGTACTGTGAGTTGCTTTAGCTGTACGCGCCGAAAGCAGACTGACTCATTAGGCTGCTTCGCAGAGCAGTGCGTGAACAGATATGTATTTGTTAGCATATATTTATGTGTACTGCTACGCAGAGCAGTGGCTCGTGTGAAACTAAAATATTGGAAAATAATAGAAAGAGAAAGAGAACTTAAGAAAAGATAAAAATTGTCTGTAACATGGGTGAAAGTCTTTGTTTACATTTGCAGTGTGACTGCTCGCAGAGAAATAAAGATGTACAAGTCAAGGTGAATTTCTAAGAATAGGTTTAATGTATAAACGCGGACTAAATTCACTTCAATCCTGAACACCTTACAACCCCTACTACCCCCCACGAAATAAGGTATAATTCCGTATTTTTCTTTCGTATTTTGGATTAGCTCCCTTTTTTTTTTTAACTCAACTGAATATAAAAAACAAAGTTAATTTATCTATAGTTAGAATATTCTTGGTTTTGTACAATATTTTAAACTTTTATATCATTTCTATTTTTATTTTGCACGAAAACAGCGCATTTAGTTTTGTAATACGATAAGGCAACGTATAAGGCACGTAAGAACTCTATGACTCGTTACTTGAATCGTTCGTTCTATAATTAATGCAGCTTGCACTTAATACAAAGCAAAGCAGTATTGTAGTATGATATGCAATAATCTCATATTTATGGGCACAAACAGGATCTTATTTTAATATTAATACAAAAAACAGTTTTTATTCGGAATTATTAACATATGTATCATTCACGATAGATGTTCAAATAAGTTATACTACAACTTCACGTATGAATCACTTGTTGAATACATTTATTCAAACTGTTTACACGTTGTTTACTTTTTGTGTAACTAAACGATATGATTTTTGAAATATTTATCTCATAGTTAATATGTAAATGATAGCAAATGCGCACAGTGCACTTTTGCACTTGCATAAAGGTTACACGCAGTTTATTTATACAAAAATAAGGGTACTTTGTATCTTAATACAATACTCCTATGTTCTGTAAAAGATTCTAACTTTATTAATTATGGAACTAACGATCCCAGTAATCATAGAATTTAAACGCAGCTGTAATTGATCATATGAAAAAAAAGGTTTTTTCGTCTATAGACGTACCATAACAAAAGTTTGACCTTGTGATTTATTTATATGTACAGGGGGATAATTGGAAAAATCGATCAGATGAGTGAAGACCTACTACTATTTATAGTTGTAAACTATATGTATGTTAGCGAGCGCTAGAGTAACGGTGCTATTTCTAGGGAGCTATAAGCGGTCGCTTGAAGCTCTAACAAAGGGTGGAAGCTTGGTCTTGTCTATTTATAGTGTAAATTTAATATTTCATCAATATATAAAATAGATAAATTTTTTACCATAACAATAAAAGGGTCACCTAAGTCATTAAATGAAGAAACGCAGGTCACGATGGATAATCATTTCAGATTTTTTTAATATTCATTTTGTTTTGTTTATCCAATTATTTTGTTTAGCTTATTTGTTTTGTTCTGTTTTCTCATTTTATTTGTTTTGTAAGCTTATTTATTCCAGTTGCAACTTTATAAAACATTTGAATGTAATCTTGTTAGATGTGTTATGATTTGTATATAACTATTGCTTTATTCATTTTTTTTCTTTAAACAGTTTTTTAAATAAACTCTTGATTTTATTTACAAAAAAAAAAAAAAAAATAAAAAAAATAAATTAAAAAAAACAATGTATGGTTATAGCTACACGTTTTTATTTATCACTTGAGTTTCAGTACAAGTTACAAATAATAAAGTCTAATTACTCCATTTTTTTTTCTTTTTTCAATAAGTAAAATGTATAAATAACAAATACGACATAAAGAATCGTTATATCAATTAGGTTTGAAAGTAGTGTATGCTGTATAAAGTCCATATAACAAGGAAAATCGAGATCGTACGTTGATGCGCTGTGTTTCGATGTCCCATGAACGTTTCACGCCCCAACCTGATTTTACTGGGATTAGTTGTGTTACAAGCTTTAACTAGCTTATGAATTTGGCATTCAATAAGATTCTGCTAGCGTGGTGTTAGTAAAAGTGTATAGTTATTTGAATTGAAATTTTTTTCTGTGTTAGATTTTCTTATGCACTTTATAAAGTCGTATGAATTTTTTTGTTTTTGCCTTTTTATTTTCATTGATCAAGATGTAGCATAAATGTATGAATAAAATCTATTGAGATAAATTTTTTTTTATAACCATATACTTAAACTTCTACCACGGTAGTAGAATTGTATTGTTATGAAGGTCCTAGCTCAACCCAAATGTATATACTTTGATTAAAGATGAAAACATGTTAAAATGACTGATTACGTACTTTTTCAATGCGAAAAATACATTTTTGTTTAATTCAAAAAAATTCATGATTGCGTTAGCCACATAAGTCGTCAATTTTGTAAATTACAAGTACCACGTTTAATTTATTATAAAAAACGTAAACAATAACAAATACAACAATTAAAATCAATTTGTTCTAAAATTCTTGTAGATTGTCCATTTCTACTTCATAAAACCAATCTCAAATTCATAATCAGTGACTCCACAAATGATTCCATGTAAGTTTTATGGAAATTGTATTTAAAAAAAAATTGTTATAATTCTTTATAAAAATATTATGTGATTGCCTATTGTTTTTCTGTACATCTAGTTCAATTGTCTGTGAGTTAAAAAAATCGTAGTGAAATATTTATCCTGCCCACAGATTAATGAGTTTTGTACAAAAACAGCCGATTTACCAACTGTGTGGCAGCGGCTGCTACAAGGGCATATTGCTACTTCAGTAATATTAACAGGGTAACAGAAGCATCACTCACGATGCTGCTACAGCGCCAAAATTTTTCAGCAAATATGTTACGTAAAATAACGAATTGTAATAACCTCGCAATCTGCTTAGGTCCAAATTACGAATTTACGAATTATTCATTATCAAAATGAAAAAAACTAAAAACTTACATTTGCATGTTTGGTTCCTTTTAGAGGCAACGTATCAGTTTTTTCGATATATCTTGCCATGCACGAATCAAAAAGATATAAAACAGAAAAAAGTTGGAATTTTTTTCGCTCTACAAGTTAAAAAAATGAAATTTTATGTACCTCCCCCCTTTGTATCATGACAGAAGTTGCGATTTAAAGTTAAAATAGTTTTTTCAGACAATTTTGACGCTTAATACTGCCAAAAAATTTCCACTTAGAAGCAGTCATTAAAAGTGTACTCATGAATTTTTCAGATCTTTTTATTATTTACAACGCAAGAAAAAAATTAAAATACGAAAAACGCTTTTTTTTGGTATTCTGGTGCCCGAAAAATAATTAGAGCCCGTGACCTGCTTCACCCTTCATTTCTAACCCCATGTTATGGTTTTTTACCTCTCTCCTAAAAAAAAGTAAATAGACTGGGGGCATTTTATCCCCAATAACCGAGGATATCTTATCTACGTTTGAACTATCTATTAAATCTATCTTTTCTTTAAAATAGATAACTTTAAAACATTTATGATGACTGATCTAAAAAAATTTTAATTAGTACTATCAAACAGTAATACATTTTACATCAATCCTACTATTAAAGTTTCAGTAATTATTGTAATACATACAATTACTAATTATTGCTATTCATTCAAATAACTATCTCTGAAGACAGTGTGTCTTTAGTCTTTAATTATAATTTTGAGACTCGTTTGCTAAGTACATATATTTTGATAGTATTTGTATACAAAATGTAATATTTTTAAATAGTTATACAAAAGTGTTTCTAGAATTGTAAGGATGAAAAAAAAAAAATTCAATAAAGTATATTCATATAATCATGGTTACTTAAAATGCATAAAAAAAAACTTTTTTTTTGCAAGTTACCTAAATTTAAAAATACGAAATTCCTGGATATTTACCTTATAGTTGAGAAAATTTTTAAAGATTGTTTAAGTGCTTACTGATTCTTTGTGTTAACAACTTCCTCATTAATTAATTATTGTTACCTAGCTTTCAAATGTGGGAGTTCGACAACTATTCATTTACTAACGCCCCCCCCCCCAGTTTTGCCCAAGATTCACTGAGTGGAGTACAAGTGTGCATGTTTACATGCAATGTAAAACAATTTTAATTTAATATTTCTCATTTATTCTAAACACTTCTGGGAATAAAAAATTTCTAGTTGAAAATTTTTTCTTTGGAGTCCATGTAGTTTTGGTCAAATAATAAGCTGTAAAGAAGTAGAGTAAAAAAATGATGCTGAAAAGTACCGTACGTTCCTTACGGCCTAAGATAGTTGGTAACCTCAAAAAAATGGCCGTTGGTTTACACTTTCTCACGTTATATAATATACCAGAAGGGATATTCGGTTTAGTTGTAAGTATTCGCAACTTAAGAAAAATATATAATTAAAATTTATTTTTACTATTAGAAAAATACTAGAGCAAAAAAGTCCTGGTGTCTCAACTCTTCATTTCTAGCGCCACTATGAATACAAACATATATTACTCCACCTCTTTAAATAACTGAAAAATTTGAATGATCAATGTCAGGGTTATAATGAAAAGTTGATCTATTACGTAATGATTATTATTGACGATCATGTTCTAATCTCGATGAATGTTCTCAGTCAGTTTTTTGACGCCTTAAATTGTATATATTCAAAGAATTTAAATTTTTTCCAATTCGCCCTTTTTCAGCTCTAGACATTGTTGAAAACTTTTGTAAGTCCTGAAGTCTATTTTTTGCCTACTTTTTTAAGTTGTAATATGTTTATTGGCAAGGTAGTTCGATGTTGGATGGCCCTAAAAAAAACAACAAATTTAACGGCCTGGATACCTCAGGATGATTTTCTTTGGCCTACTGTTGTAGCACCAGATGGGTTGCGAGGAAAACTATAACTTTCCGAAGCATTCGAGCTTGTTGTAGTCGTCTTTTTAATGTCTTTTGGTATTGTTCACATCTAAAGCACCTTCTTATTATCGTAGAGCTTAGTCGTCTTAGTGATTCAAGTCAAAGATTCGTTCATGTCACTTGCCTATTGAAGACTGTTCCGTTGGCACAAGTTGGTTTCTCCTTTAAAGATTCACTATTAGATTCGTTGAATGCATAAATTGGATGGGATTTGTGACTCCTGGTTAAATGCTTAAAGTTGAGAAGATAATGCAGGGTCATTGGTGGCCGGGGTACCCAGCCTCGTGGCGGAAAACTCTGCTCATGGCATCTGTCAGCGAATGACTGAGTTGGTTCAAAAGTGGCCGTCTTCATATAGTCTATTTGTAGGCGAATCGTCGAAACTTTCTTTAAATTATGTTTTGGAAGTAGTTAATAAAAAAATGTTTATTAGCGAGATAATTTAACGTGAGATAGCTTTTAAAACGACTGATAAAATTGATGGTTGTTAAGTTAACTTAAAGATTTATGATGGCTTTAAAAAGAGCTAGTAGTGATACTTTCAGTCAGAGGCTGATAACATTTCCAGCAAATGTGACTGCCTAAAATTTTTAAGGTCATTTTCCTTAGCTTGCTGTTGTAAGAGGTAGCTGAGATATCCAGCTACATGACTCAAAGCTATGTTCTTTACGTACTGTCAGTGAATGACTATGGTAATCAACATTCTGTTCGGGATTATTATAACCAGGCTCACTGACTTTGATTACAGGTGTTTTCAATTTTACTTTGACGCAACTGATTGGATCCTACTAAGGTAAAGCGCAAAGATAGCATTTTTTTTATTTATTGTTTTGCAAAACTTTAAGCTTATTTATTGCAGTTACTATAAATTTTTTTTAAAAACCCATGCGATCAATATCCAAGTAGTCTCAAGGATCAGTATAAAAATTTTCATTAAAATTGGTTAAGTAGTTTTTGTGGTTAGTGATAACAACAGTTTTTAATACTTAGCTTTATATATTAATGAGATTCTTAAAAACTGCATAGCAACATGTTAAAAATCTAAGAAATTACTTCAGGGTCAGTGCATAAGCACACGATCGGTAAGAGCTAATTTAGGAGAAAGAATGAAAAACTCCAAAAAGTCAGGTGTTGATTTGAGCAACGTTTCGTTGGTCTTAACGCCAACCTCATCAGGCTCACTTTATTAACAGAAACAAAAACATAAAACACAATAACTTTCGTAAATCACATTGTAGGGCCATTATTTACAAATATTAACATTAATTCAATAAATGATTATATGTAAATAGTCTAACATAAATTGTAATAAAAATAATTTTTGAAAATTAAATAATTACTTACGTCTACATCGTTATGACGACCGGACTTTTAGTCGACTTAAACGAATAACATAAGCGTCGAACATGTATGTATTTCCATATATGAATATAAACAATAAAGTCGTAGAGTGTATGTGTAACATTTCTGATATTAATCTTTTCTGTCTATTTGGTTCGTGGTATAGGACTTTGGTTAGAAAAAAATAAAAATTAAGGTTGAATTTTTTCATGTGTGAAGCTACAACAAGTTTATTATATACTTTTGTGTTCATTCAGGCATTTTTAAATGCTCTCTTTGTCTCATGTACGTATGATGCGGAGAAAAAATCTCAAGCGAAATGATACACTACGTTAATTTGATAGAGCTTATCAATTTTACCCTTCCCAAGAATAATAACACTGTCCAATTTATTTTCAATAGTAGGGTAAAATTGTATGTTTAATTTTTTCAAAGTTTTTGAACAAAATTTGAAAAATAACGGTTTGTAAGGAATAAAGATTTTTATTTTAGCACGTTGATTGTTATTTAGTAGATTGTATTTATCATTATTAGTATTTTTTATTTGGTGAAGTTTTTTCTTGATGTTTTTTGTATAAAAATTTCAGTATAGTCATTATCGCGTAAAATTATGTTAGCCGTCAGAATGTTCTTTCTGTGGTAAGATTTATCAGATAAAAGAATAGCTTGATCAACCAAACTGTATATCGCATTGACTTTTAACGACCGGGAATGGTTAGAATTAAAATTAATTATTCTATCGGATGAAATCGGCTTAACATACCAATTCATGGTTATTTTCAAGTTTTTATGTGTTATTGTAATGTCTAAGAAATTTGTAGAATTGTTATTCTCTTCTTCACTAGTGAGTTTTAAGTTATTGTCTTGATAATAAAAAATCTGTAAAAAAAGTTGTGCCTGATCTTTGTGTACACATATGAGAGTGTCGTCGACATATCTTTTAAATATCAAAGGAACGCAATTATGATTTACTTTTAACAAGCGCAGGGCATCCCCAGGAATACCAAAGTACAAAGAAAAATAAACTTGTTGTCACTTCACACATGAAAGAACTCAAGTATAATTTTAATTTTTTTCTAACCAAAGTCCTAGACCACGAACCAAATAGACAGAAAAAATTAATATCAAAAATGTTACACAAATACTCTACTAAACACACAATGAATAAAAATGAGGATACCTTATTTCTCAATAACACATATAAATATTTTATAAGTAATCTCTTTTAACTCTACATTGTAAATATGCACACACGTTATCTACATTCGCAAGAAGCGTACATTTATTGTTTATATTTATATATGGAAATACATACATGTTTGACGCAAATGTTATTCGTTTAAGTCAACCAAAAATCCGGTCGTCATAACGATGTAGACGTAGGTAATTATTTAATTTTCAAAAATTATTTTTATTAAAATTTATGTTAAACTATTTACATATAATCATTTATTGAATTAATGTTAATATTTGTAAATAATAGCCCTACAATGTGATTTACGAAAGTTATTGTGTTTTTTGTTTTTGTTTCTGTTAATAAAGTGAGCCTGATGAGGTTGGCGTTAAGACCAACGAAATGTTGCTCAAATCAACACCTGACTTTTTGGAGTTTTCCATTCTTTCTCCTAAATTAGCTCTTACTGATCGTGTGCTTATGCACTGACCCTCAAGTAATCATGTAAACAACTGGAAGCAGAACGACATGTTCAACAAACGACATAATTAATCTAAGAAATATTTTTTTATAATTATTTTGACAACAGTAACATAATGTAACTGCTTGAAGGACCAAGACAACTGAAGTTTCCTACCTTACTAACAAAGTTACTCGAACAGTACAACCTTACATTATTATCAATTTAACAGCTAGATCTATTGAAAATTTGAGGAATAAAAATTATAAATAAAAATTAAAAAAAAAAAAATCCTAAAATTTCAATAAATCTGGCTGACATCAAGCTATAATTATTTCTTGTAGGTTAAAGAATGTATGAGAACTTTTTTTCCTCAAAAATTATATTCAAAACAGTTGACAGAAATAGCACCACTCAACGGAATAAGGTATAAAACTTCAACCTCGTTCTATTAGTCTCCTACATTACCGATCAACAGCTTTTCTACTTAGTTAACAATAATGAATTGACTTAGAATACTTACATACGAGAGAAAGAGTAGACGCACATTTCGGAATCCATGAAGAATTAATATAGCTTGATTTTAGTGAGATTTGTTGAAATATAATGAGAAAAAATGAGAAATCAGATCATACCTTATCAGTCTGAATCTCGTTTTTCACTTTTTTCCTTGAATTCTCAACAAATATTGACAAGTTTGTGCTGGATTTATTCTTTGAAGTATCAAAAATGTAAAACTTCTCTTACTTTTTCAATGAAATGGCTAGTTGTTCAATAAATATTTCTGGAGTGTCCTTAACAAATTTTTTCTAATTTACAATTCAGAAGATACTTCTGAAACAACTTTGATTCTTTATTATAATTTTTTTTTATATCAATGAAAATTCTTAAGAGCTACAAGCAGTTATATTGTAATCTGAAAATTTTATAGTAGCCTAGTGAGCCTAATCGTTATTTAAATTCTTATATTTTTTATACGACCCAATGTCAGAGAAACTATTCGTCATATTTATTTTACAAAAATCATGACAAGACATCCAAAATATAGAATAATAAGTATGTTTTCTAAAAAATCCGTTCACTACCCTTTTTTAACGATAAAATGGGAAATAAGGAGGCTTATCACTTTTGAAATGAGCCACTTTAAAATGACATGACAAGGTGCTTGAAGTTTTTTTTTATCAACATTTTAACAATAGAATATGCAGCTGATAAAAATATTAGAAAATTTCTCATAGTTGCTGGAGGTTTAATGGAAGAGGTCTCTTTCAATCCTGAAGGGATTCTTCAAGCTTAAGTCAATAAATACGTTTTATTAAAAGAGACAAATCTAGGCACTGATTTGATTTATACTGTAGCACTTGTGCCTTACATGCAGGAATAGAATAGTTAAGTAATAGATTTTTTCTGCACCAACTTTATGATGCGTATGCTTAGTCACGCAGAGACTTTTTTACTTGTAGTTATTAATTTTTTCACTACTTATTTAAACACAATACCTTTCTGAGTTAAAAAAAAGTTTTCATATTTTTCATTCAGTTACTTGCCAGCTTTATATTTGAATACATTTTTAATGAATGGAATGTAAGTTATCCTAAATTTTTATAGATTGTCTTAAAAAATTTTTTTTTAATCTTATGATCCAGAATTATGGTTTTAGAAGCTACTAATAAATTTGTATATTTAATATTACATGTAAAACTTTCATTTATTTATATTTTTATTTAGGTTTGGTTTCAGAATGCGCGTGCAAAGGAAAAAAAAGCAAGACTAGCTGCAGGATTATCATCAGAAGGTGCAATAATTTATCGTGGTTTAACTGGTCCAGAAGAATGCCAGCTGTGTTCTGTACGATATTCGTCTAAGTCACCTCTACAAGAGCACGTATTTTCACGAAGACATATTGAATCGGTAAGAACAGCTGTCGAAGATGGAAGTTTATTACCACCTACTCCAGGAGCTCCCATATTGCGAGAAAATGCTATTGCCAGTACTGCGAATGCCGAGCATGGCAACCAATCGCAGACTGAAGAAAATATGATGTACGGGTCATTGTTCCTTCATCCCACGGCAATGTTTCAGTCGCAGCAACTGCAGCAACAGCAACATTCCGGGAATATTTCAACTAGCACTACTACCACTGTAGCTGGTGAATGTCTGGCTGACCTCCTAGATTCCTAAACTCATGTTATCGAAATTCAAATAGGTATTTGGTACAAGAAAATTTGACTGCTAAGCTATTGCTTACATGTCATTTTTAATAAGATATATTCAGATGAATACCACCGAATTACGTATGCATGAGCAGCGTTATGTGTTGTTTTCGCGTAGGTGAAGTGTATACTATATTTTTAATATGGTCCGTGTGATAATATAGAAGGACCATTAACTAATGCGACTCTATTTGTTTAGATTTTAAAATACCTTTATATAGCGCGAATATTATATCCAGTGCTAGGCAATACTGAAAGTTCCTATCAAACGACTATTATATTATAAGAACTATGAAATATTAAGATAGTATGTAGTTATTAGAGTTAAGAGAAATCGAGTAAGTAAAATAAAGTAATCACGGGATAAAAACATTAAAAATTTTGACAAATAAGAGCAATGAAATGATTTCTTATACAATGTATAAATACTATCTGGTTATATAGAAAATATTTCCGCATTAAGTTTTTGTGTACAGTAAAGACTATATATGAAGATTTATAGTTTTATTATCGTATTTTGATAATGAATTTGACAGTATCGTTTATTTTAATCTGTTTACTTTAATAAACCGATCCGTAAATATAGTACGAAAAAAAGGAGTATAGACTGTATTTGGTTTAATATTATATTAAAATTTTTGTGTAATTAATATAAAATATTCCTGTTAACAACTTTACGTAAGCTCCGAAAAATATTGTAATTATACGAAAATATGTGATCTTCGTTTTATACAGTTTTCCTAATGTATCTATTTATAATGATCGCTCTACATACCTCGCATGTTCTTGTTTATATTCTAGGAAATATAAGTCCGTTTTTAAGTATTTGACTACGTCTCAATTTATTTAAAAGTAGTAAAAAAAGTGTAGTTACATAAGGACTTTATTTGAAAATTTTACATTAACATGATAGTTTAAATACCCAAGTATGAGTGTAAACAAATTCATGATTATGAAAACACGTACCTATAATTTTAAATAATCTAAATCATGGTATTCTTACCTAGCTTTTTTAATAAGCCACTCTAGAAAGTATATTTCGTTGTTATACAAACAATAAGTTGGTTGAATAAGAACGAAAGCAAATAGCTGACCATTTTATTGTTGATCCCTTAATACATTTCAAAATTATCTAAAATTGATAGTATTCTAGTTAATTTATTTATAAGGTAAAAGTACCAATACCTAAATGCTTCATAAAATTGTACCAATAGCTTGGATAGTTTGAAAAAACTATTTTAAACGTAAAATACATTTTTTTAAATGTTTCTAATATCCTTTGACCTATCCTTGGATATAACGAAATTTATATTTTGATGAGTCTTTATGAACAATGAGAAAAAAGTATTTATTCAAGTGACTCGTACAAAAGGCTTGTAAAATTGTTTAGGAACTGATACCACTAGGTTTTGTCTATGCCCAGGACTCGAACACATAAAAAACGATTAAAGTCACTGTTAATCAATAATAATAAAAAGTCAAGCCAGTTGTTAAAGTGGTGATGAGATGCGATAAATAAAATTTGAAACAAACTTTTTGATTTTACTACATGCAGTGTATAATAAAAGTGGAAATTAATAAAAAGTAGTTAACATAATCCTTCTCCCATTCAATCAATATAGAATGTTCGAGTACTGGGTCACAAATGCACATCAGTACCGTTATTTGAACATGCTGTTCATCTACTAGGTCATTCGTAAAAAAAACCGTTAAAATTAAGATATTGGTGGTATACACTTCCTCAAAAAATTTCATGTTTTGTGTTAATAGGGAAAAATATAATCTTACGGGTAGAATAATGGTTTTGTTATTTTTTTTTTAATTTATTTTTTTTTAATTGAAACATAGCCAATAACATTTTTGTCTTAGCTGATCCCAATGAAACTCTGATATATTAAAAGAAGCAGATATCAAACTTCTAACTTTTTAAAATTATTCATTGTGCAAGATAAAGGTTTTTCATTCATTTATTAATTGACATTATCTTCTTTGATTTATTTATAAATTAGAAATTATCACCTGCCTATTAAAATGAGCTCTAATATACCCTCAGAACTTTAACTTCAAGTAGTTGACTACTAAACCTATCACTATTACTTCTCCATGGAAAAAATTTTGTGACAAAATTGGACATTTAAATAACGTAATGCAAATGTGTGTCATAAAGTTTAGAATAGAAATAGAGTCCTTTATCTACAGTATCTGTCTATGTATGTGTGTGTATGGGTGCGTATTTTGGTATGTAAGAGGTCATATCTTATGATTTCTTATGTCTTAAATCGATTTTACTGATTTTGGCCTATCTTCTTTACGTTGGAATTCTCGGAATTGTAACAAGAAAAAATATAAATTTCTTTAATTAATTTATTTTTTCCATTTCAACTTTATCGGTTTCGAAAGAAAATTACTTTTCAAACAAATAGATTTTTTTAACCTGCTTCAAATGACTCAAAGTACCCTATGATAAAGAATCTAAAAGATCGTTGAATTGTAGTAAAAAATTTGGAATGCATATAAATGTTGGGTTAAGGAAGAAGGAATTTTGGTTTTTCTTTTCATGTTTTGAAAAGCAGATTTATTCATATAAATTTCAAACACTTATCAACGATATATGTGCCGTTTTGATCGATGACCTTTTGCCTTTTTACTGGTAGAACCATAATTCTGTCACTATAGAACTTCTAAGATTTCTGGGGAAAAAACTCAATCAAGTGATTTTTGCAAGCCTCTTTTAAAGCCAACTTTATACCACTTAGAGAGTTCTGCAGATACCAAAACAAATAGTAATCGGATGGGACAAGGTCCAGGCTATACGGTTGGTACGTTAAATTTTTCCAGCCAAGTTCTCTTAATTTTTGCCGAGTTACTAAAGATATGTGTGGTCTAGCGTTGTCGTGATGGAAGACAACGCCTTCCGATGGATCAATTCTAGCCGTTTTTTTTATCACGTGCTGCAATCGCATACAGTGTTGACAGTAGAGAATCAAATTAATTATTTGACCAGGCTCAAGCAGCTCGTGATAAACAATTCTTTTCCAATCCCTTTCCTTGGCATCAATACAGGCTTTGCAACCGTCTGTCAAGCTTTTCCGGGCTTCGACTACGATTTTCTTTGCACATAACTGTTGTACATGATCCACTTCTTATCACTTGTAATCATTCGTTTCAAAAAAAAGCTTAAGTTCATTTCGTTTGAGCAGCCATTCACAAATTGAAACTCGGTCCATTATATTTTTCTCTGTTAATTGATGTGAAATTCAAGTATCCAACTTTTTTTGGTATCCAGTCTTATGTAAATGTTTCAAAACTGTTTTATGCACTGAGAAAAGTGGTGTTAGAAAAAGTGTTACAACTATAATAAAAATTACTATATTTTATAGGAAAGCTGAGACATACTCGCCATGTTATAAAAACTGCTCTGCTACATAGTAAAACCAGATCATATAAGAATTTGCTATTCAACGTAGTAATTTTTGCTTTGTTCAGAAATAAGAAAAATATAAATATTTATTATATATATACATAGGGACTGTACATGTAACTATCAGAAAATTGAAATATATACATTTGTATATATTTATATATAAAAGTTATATGTACATAGATATTTTTTCACAGAGTAAAAATTGATATTGATGTATACAATTTTATTATTTTAAAAAAGATCTGCAGCGACTGGGATTTGAACCTTCATCCTTCGGCTTCCGAATCAAGCTCCGCAACCACTAGACCACGGGACATTATGTCCACGTGCGTATGGATAAAGTACATGTGGGAACGTGTACTGTTTATCATACACACAATAAAGTTAAAAATCAAAGGGTTTCCTGTGGACCACAGTGTTGACAACGGATTATTAGTCGATTCAATATTGATTGTCTGCACGTATCAATTTTTTAACCTTATAAATCAAAAAATTTGATTTTCTTAATATTTATATTCGTATAACCTCAAATTTGAACCACTCAATAGGTATGTATACCTATATACATCATACAACATTACTTTCGAACATAGTAATTTTTACTATACTGAATAGCAATTCAGTGGAATGAGAAGTTTGACTATGTCACATAACAAATTCTACTTCTGAATGTGGGACATTTTAAAACGATTAAAATAAAATTTACTATGTCTTATAGCAAAAATTATACTATTACAATTTTTACTATGTTAGACATAGTAGTTTTTATTATACTGTGGAATAATTTTTGTAGATCTACTACGTAATAAAAATTTTTTAAAACATAATGAAAATTATTTTAAACGTGATAATTTGCGTCATCAGGTGAGAATGTCGAAGCTTTCCTGAAAAATATAGTAATTTTCAGTATACTTATAATACTTTTTTTAACACCACTTTTCTCAGTGTGGTCAATTTCTAGTTCCATAGTTATGTCGCGAGTCTGAATAAGTAGGTCTATCTCCACTTTTTGAAGAATTTCTTTAATTGTTTAAGCGATCAGCCAACCAGGGTGAGGTTTATCTCTAACACCGAAATTTCTAGAACGAAAGCGAGCAAACTAATTCGGACACTGGCGTTCACTCAAGCACTCATCTCCATAAACATTACATAACTTTCGATGAGCCTGTGCTGCATTTTTTCCTTTTTCGGAAGTAAAAAAAAAATGTAACGAAAACGAACTTCTGGAATCTCCATTTTCAAAGCGCAATAACTTTTGCCTGAATACACGAA
Organism: Copidosoma floridanum; assembly: GCF_036245765.1. Lineage (NCBI taxonomy): Eukaryota > Metazoa > Arthropoda > Insecta > Hymenoptera > Encyrtidae > Copidosoma > Copidosoma floridanum. The sequence goes on from NW_028321888.1 coordinate 2,523,800, forward strand.
CGGTGTTACTTTTATCTCTACAACGTTTTATGGACTGTTACCTTTCAAATGCGCTATGGTATGGTTACATTGAATAATTATTACTAGTAATATGTGACTTTTGAACGTGATCTATTGAGGAAAACCGAAATTACTTTTTCCGCAACCCATTATATGTGGGTGCGTGTGGCTGTATACATTCATACGCATATAATTGATTATTTCTGAGAATTGGTGATGTAAACGTTAATTGGATTTTAAAAAGAATTGTGATGAAAATTATAATTTAGAAAAATTTATGCTCGTGTCTGTTGGGGTATCACTCACATCCGTATTTAGTTGACGACCTCTCGGGATTTCTTTGGTTAAATTTAATCAACTCTAGCCAATTTTTTTGCTTTTTAGATAACTATAACAGTTAAAAAAAATTTTTAATCTGTTGATGAATTTTTTTTTTTTTTTCTTTTTGAAAAATAAACTTTTTCGAAAAAATTGATTACTAGGCATTTTTTGTAGTTCTTGAACTTTTATTTTTAAAGTATGACATATAATTATATTTTAATTCAAAAATGTTATTTAAGGTAGTGGTTGAGAAAATGCAGAAACGATTAAATTTCTTGAAACTTTTAATACACGTTCCTTTGGCTATTTTTTATCGACTGTTAAAATTTCAAAAGGCCCGGCGGTGCCAAAGCGAAAATATTGCCTGTCAAAGTATATAGTTCAAACAAGCAAGTCATAGCTAAAGTCATTCTAAGAGCAACGTAAACACTGAATATTTAGACAAAAAACGATAAATCTTTATAAAAAAAATTAACAGATTACGCAAAATGATATAATGCATTAAATACTTAAAATTACATATTCTCAGCGGTAAGATTCTTAAATAATTTTAATAGAGAGATTGAAATTTTCACTCAATGCAGACAGCTGATCAGAGCTGATATATCTATACAGAAGCAGAACAAGACATAAGTATGTACGCATGCGAAAGATTCTTCTGTCCATGTGAGGTCTATTAGGCATGCGTAACTTTGGGTTAACTACTACTACTACCTTAACTAACAGTCTACTAAAATATGGGTGGGTGTTTGTAAGTGTATATATGAGTACGTACGTACTTCATTATTTATTAAGATTTCCATAAGCAGTTTTCATAAACTGTGGATTATTTCTTTTCTTTTTTTTTATTTATTAATACCTATTGTCTCTTCATCGATACTCAGATTTATTTATTAGCTTTTTAAATTTCTTGTTGTTTTTTAAAAATAATGATTTACTGTTATTTAGGGATATTTTACAGTAAAGTACCTAAAAAATCAGAAAATTTTCTACGAAAAGAAAATGGTAAGTATTGAAAAAGCAAGTACTTAAGTGTGCTAAGATGTCTCTAGGCATGTGTATAAAATAAGTTACATTTTTTAGAATTTCATTGGTACATTTCAATAAAACTATTTCATTACTTTTTGTAAATTAAATTTCGGTTCAACTGTCTGTTTTGTACATTATCGTTTGATACTTGTTTTGCAGTGAATTATTTTCAATATTATTTGTTTCGTAAAGTCAATTTTTCTGTGTTACGATATTATGTTTCAAAATTTTTAGAGATAGTAAAATTTTAAACAGAAATATATCGACTTATAAGATTCTTGAATAATAAGATATACAGGTGCAAAATATTATTCGTTAATTGTTAAATGCTGAAAATTGTTATAATTGAATAAAAAAAAGTGTAAAATAAATTTAGGCTACAACAAAAAGATTACGTAAGAAATGATGTAGCATATTACGTACGAGTTTGCAAAGGCTTCCATTTACGAAACGAGAGGTTTACGGCACGAGCCGAAGGCAAGGGCCGTAACGAGATTCGTAAAGAACCCTCTCCGAACGAATTTAGCATATAATTTTTTCGCCTGAAAATCCAAAATCAAGCGGCAAAGGTGCTATTTTGAGGTTAGAAGGTGGAAAAAACTCTTTACCAATAAACTGGAAACAATTTTTTCTATTACCTGATATTTGTTACCGCTAAATTTTATCTTGATGCTACAGGTTTTTTTAAGATGTTCATCAGAGTTAATGGGAGAAACTGGACTTAAAGTTTTTTCAACATTTTAACATTATTACAAACGTCCTGTTGAGATTTCAGGAAGATCCTATGGGCAACGTTATGTGTGATAAACGTGTTAAAGTCAATTTTGTTTCAGGATACGTATTTAGAAACTTTTCGAGAGTATAACATTCACACTAAAAAAATTTATGTGTGTAATATTTTTAAAAATAAGGTGTAAAAATAGATGAAACTATTGATTCTTTTTTAAAAATTAAAAAATTTTATGATTTGACAAGTAAAAAATCTAAAAGAGATTCTAGACAGATGCTAGATAAAAAAGATTACTAAAAAATACATGAGAAAACATCGTGCCCACAAATTGGCAGTGACTTTTGCCAGGCTCAACTACTTTAGAAAATTGTGCTAGAAGTACTTAAGGTGACAGTTTGCATGAAAAATATATTTTATCCCTGGTTTTTTGTAATTATCTGTTGCCACAATAAAAATTATGACAAGGATTCTTACATAACCACACCTAGTCTTAGCAAGCCTCATTCTTATTAAGGACTCAGACAAAATTAATTTTACAGTATTTAAGGTTGGCTAGTTAGTGTTAGCATTTAGATAGTACATTAACAAACATATATGAAAAATTTTTTATAGCAATGTTAGACAAAATGCACAAGCTTCTTAAATTTTCTGGTGAGATATCAAGTGCTTTCTCAGATGAGATTTCACCAGAGAATTGAAGAAATCTATTTCATTTTTCAAAATTAAAAATAGCAAGTTTTTAGAGATGTGTTTTTTGATATACCATCCAAATGGTGACATCAACGAAGGGAAATGCCTTGATGCATACCTCACAGACGGCGGTAGTGTGAAACTCAGTGATTTTTTCTTATAAGACCACCAATACACACTGACCTTCCCCCCCTTCTGCGTGACTTTAGATTCACCCCAGAACCAGGTTAGCATTACTTAAGGGAAGTCATCGTATCTCATATCATTTGTGAGCAAGCTTTCTTACAGTTGCTAGAGATGCCAATTCTCTCAAGTCCTGAAAAGAACTCAGATCCCTGAAAACCGGTACCCGTATCTAGTGCTCCTTTATTGGCTGCATTCTTTATAATCATCACTAATGCTTGATGCTCTCCCTCGCTGATAAGTAAGTGTACTTAGCACAGCGTAGGTCCACATTCATCTCTACTCCACTTAGAAACCTTGCTTCTTTACTTGCACCATGATTGAGATGTTCTTCTGGCCTCGTCCAGTCGTCTAGTGCTCTTTCAAACATTGAACAGCTCACACTGTTGGCTTCGTGCTTGTTGTCTGCCATTGAGCACAGAAAACACCGGGTTGAACCTAAGCAATTTTTTTTGGTGGTTGGAGCTTCCACATCAGAAACACAACTTGGATGTATATTCAGGCAGCTGTGACATCTTGTCACTGTTATTGTTCACCATATTTAACATTATATAAAACTGACTTTTAATCTGTCCATATCTTATGCTTGTCTTGTGATGGATCCATCTACCGTTATGAGCGCAGTTCTCAGCCTTCTTATGTTTGGTTTCAACAACTACATTTTGAGCTCTTGACTTTTTTGACCAAAAGTTTTTAACAACGTCTCCTTAACCTCTTTTTTTTCAGCTGTAGCATCTAGGTCACGAGCCTCAAGAGTAACTTTCCTGTTGCCCATTGCCACCGATATTTGTTTAGCCACTGACTTTTTTATTTGCTTTGAGAATGTAATCAGATCAGAGAAGCCCCTCAGAACAAAGGAGTGCCCCCACCTGAAAGATGCTTGGTATGGTAAAACTAGCAAAAAATCTCGCTAGAAGTATTAGTAATAGTAAAAGTGCTAGTGGTAGTAGTTTTTTTTTTTTTTTTTTTTTTGTGGAGGAAGGGAAAATGTTTTGAGGCACACTGCAGAGACAGCGGTAGTGTGGGACTCAGTGGATTAGACCAACAATACTCACTTACCCCCCCCCATGCCACGTGGATTAAGTTACATCCCGGAACCACGTTAGCATTACTTCAGGGTGGAGCCACCCGGGAGACCATCGCGTCTCACAGCATTAGTGTGCTAGCTCGCCACCAGTTGCTGGAGGTGCATATCCTCTCAAGTCTTGGAAAGGAGTCGAGGTCCCTGAGGATGAGCATCCGTATGTAACGCTTCATAGTAGACTGCACTTTTGCAAACGCCATTATATGCCTGATGCTTTTTCCGGCTGATAAGTAAGTAAACTTAGCGCAGCGTGGGTCCATATGAGCTCACACTCCTTTACAATAAAATTCAGTCACTTTACTGTTGCGCCACTTGGGCCATCCTCCTAGCTTCTTCTAGCACTTATCTGAAGATTGGGCAGCTTCCACTGCCAGCTTCGTATTTTGTGTCCTCTGTCTTTCAAAGCAAACACTGTGCTGTTTTACTGCAGTCTCTTTTTTGGTTGTTGCAGCTTCCACATTTGAAGCTGGTCTTCGGCCCCACGTATCTTTATCTACATCAGTGATGAGTTTGCGCCAGCATCAGTTCTTGCTCACCTTGATCTCCCGCACCAGGATACTTTTTGCTTCCCTGTACACGGCAACAGCCACCTCCGCGTCTTCACGATTTCTGTGTCGCTGTGTAAGACGGCGTAGGCGCTGCGCCTCCCCGCGCAGGTTGAAAATTTCTTCGGTCCACCAGTAGCACGAGCGCTGGCCCCACCTGGCGGTTCTTTTAGGCATACATGTGTCACATCACTCCTTGACACGTCTCATGGTCCCTCCTACAACAGTCTCGACTTCCGCCGAATTGGTGATCTTGGATAAATCGGCGGAAGAGGGCGCGCTTGTCATGGCTTCCCGCAACAAATCTCGATTGAGCTTCGCCACGTTCCACCTACCTGCGCGCCCTCGAGGCATTCCTCCCAGGTTTGCGCCATGTTTCTCATTAATTATAAGAAGCTGACATATTTGTGATAACTAGCCGTATAGTCCTCCAGAACCTGCCACTCAGCCACCCGCGCCGCTATTTGTGACGACGCTAGTGAAAGGTCGATGATCGTGCCCCGATTTCCGGTTCGCCTGAACGTTGCTGAACTACCAGAGTTCATGAAGATGAGATCTAGCCTTGCAGCCATCTCTAACACTGCCCGCCTCCTGAAGTCGGTTCTCGGCTCCCCCCAGAAGATGGCCTTGGAGTTGAAGTCGCCAGCCAGGACTATGTTGCCATTTTCCCCGCACACACGAATAGCATCCTCGAGCTCGACAAGCCGCCCTCTAAAGACGCCGATCGATATGTTAGGAAAAATGTAGCAGTTCACATAGAATACACTCCCACTCCTGATCCACACGAAACGGTCCCCGCCTCCAGAATCGGAGACGGGGAACTTGTCACTGCGAATCAGGATGGCCGCGCATCCAGTCCTGTCGCAGTACCAGCCCCGACCCGGTAACGTGCGGGACGGCTCATTTATGAAGAGCAAGTCCACACCCCGGGCGCGGGAGACCTGGTCCAGCAAATCATGCGCAAGCACGGTCTTATCAAGGTTTACTTGCAGGATCACCGCCATTTTCGCTGAGCTCCTCCTGCAAACGCCCGCAGCTCTTGACAGCCGGCAGTCTCAGCGACGTGTCTGGTGTCCGGTTTCGGGACGACGCATTCACACAGGTAACAGCTCACTTCTTTTTTGTAGCAGTTACGTGCGACGTGGCCCCTTTCCCCACACCTCCAGCACGCTCCGGTCCTGTCAGGCCCGCCACACTACCTAGCAATGTGACCAAAGCCCAGTCACCTAAAGCAGTGCTCAGCATTGTACTCAGGCCGCATTCTGCAATTTACCCAGCCCAGCCTAATATGATGCATCTTATTGAGGATCGTAGCCACCGTCGCAAGTGCCTCAACGTAAACTACCCGATCTTCCCTGACAGTGCCAGACGACAGCCGCACTGCCAAAACAGGGGCCTTCTCTCCCTCAAAACAGCTTCTAAGTGCAGCCTGCACATCTTGCTCCGTCACCGTAGGGTCAACGTCTCTAATCTCGTATGTCAAGCGCAGGGCAAGGGTCCTCACGCCGCCAGCACTCGTCACAGCGTTTTTAAGCGCTTCGGCGAACGCCTCATGGCAGTCAGACGTGGTGTCTCTCATTTCGACGAGAACACTACCTGTTCTCGTCTCCCTGATTGACCCCACGAGTAGTAGTAGTATTAGTAGAAGTTGTAGTAGTAGTAGAAGTAGTAGAAGTAGTAGTAGTAGTAGTAGTAGTAGTAGTAGCAGCAGCAGAAGTAGTTTTTTTTTTTTTTTTTTTTTTTTGTGGAGGGAGGGGAAATGCATTGAGGCACACCGCAGGGACAGCGGTAGTGTAGGACTCGATAGATTTTTTTTATTAGACCACCCATACCCACTAAACCCCCCCCCCATGTCGCGTGGCTTTTGATCCACCCCGGATCCGCGTTAGCATTACTTCAGGGTGGAGCCACCAGGGAGACCATCGCGTCTCAAAGTATTAACGAGCTAACTCACCACCATTTGCTAGAGGTGCTGATGCTCTCGAGTCCTGAAAAAGACTCGGGGTCCCTGAGGACCAGCACCTTGTCAAGCGCTTGATAGTAGGCCGCCTACTCAGCCAGCACCACTATAAGCTTAATGCTTTCCCTTGCTGATAGGTAAAAAGTACCCAGCGCAGCGTGGGTCCACATAAGCCTGTCTTTCAACTCAAGGCCATTTTGCCTTATTTTAATCCTACTTGGGCCTTATCCCTGGCCTCTTTCAGGGCTCTTCTGAATAAAGGGCAGCTCCCGCTGCCTGCTTCGTGCTTGTGGTCCGTTGTTAGGCAAAGGAAGCACCGTGCTGGGCCTGGACACTCCTTCGTCCAGTGGTTTGAGCTTCCACACCGGAAGCACAGCTTAGATCTGTTTTCGTTCTCACAGTTGCCCGAGACGTGTCCATATCCCAGGCACTTGTAACATCTTATTACTTTAATTTTTCTTCGTATTCGGCAGCTTACGAAGCCAACTCGTAACCTGCCTTCCTTTTCTACTTGTCTGGCAGATGCTTCGTCCACCTTTATTAAAGCCAGCCTCTGTCCTCTGGCATTTGGCTTCAAGACAGCAACTTCTGGCTCCTGGCTCTGATGTCCAAAAGTCCTAGTAAAAGCCTCTTTGACCTCATCTTCCTCTACAATGGCATCCAGGTCTCGGACCTCTAATGTCACTTTTCTGTCGCTCATTTTCACGGTACCCTGTCCGGCTACAGACTTTTGAATTTGCTGTGAGAATGCAGTAGCATTCTCTACACCTTTGGCTTTAATAAGTATGTCTCCTTTTTTTGTTGTGACAACACTTTGGACTGCCACTTTAGCCTTATCGGGGTCAAAGTTCGCCTTCATAGTCTTCAGCACCGTTGCAAAGGTCTGCCCTTCAGCCATCTTCACTACTACTGTTGTTGTGGGGTCCACTTTTTTTTTCTGGCTTGTTTTATCATTCAGGGGAATTTCTTCTTGTTTGCCACTACCTGTCTTCTTTTTCTTTAAAGACATAGTATGCTGGCGTTTCTCAGGGCTGTCCGATGGGCTCCTGTTTCTCTTACTTCGTTCTATTTCCTTCAAGGCAGTGTTCAGGGTTCGTTTCTGTACATGCCGTCGGAAATTATCTCGCCTTTGTTCCCTCCACTGCAGGGATTCAAATGACGACTTCCAAGCGTTGGTATACAAATCTTCATCCGTAAGACAGCCTTTTCTTAGCACCTCTGCCTCTTCAAGATGCTTAAGGGCCGCTTTGAGCCCATTTTTAACAGCATTTACTGCGTTGCCGTACTTATCATTAATCAGTTGCAGCGTCTCTGTAATGTCATTCGTTGCTGATTGAACTTTATCAGCAACTTGCTGTCGCTTTACTCCGAGCCTAGTGACACTTTCTTCTAAAGAGGCAAGCTCTTCCTGGGTCTGATGGCTAAATACTGACACGTTGCTAACCTCGGTGTCGTTAGTGCCTATACTCGACAGGCTTCCTCGTCGTCCTTTGTCTGTAAGAAAAGGCCATGGAACATTTAGCAGTCCCTGTTGGCCATGAGACACGTCTTTGTGCCCTCCCCCCAGAATCCGTGGGGCCTGCGTCAGTCACTCGGGCTTTCACCAGATCGGAACTGCCGGCGGATTCCCTCAGAGAGGTTACCGCCTAAGGTATTTGTTTTGCATTGACGTTTTTCATATTGGCATCTTTTTTAATATCGTACTGACCCGCGAAGGCCAGCACTACCCTTTTTTTCCGGAAATAAGTATTTGGAAAGGGTTAAAACCACGGCAGCAGCCCTCTCTGTTACCAGAGAAAACCGCTACTTGCTCGGGCCGGCCGGGAGTCGCCACTCTCCCTCAGTCCCACCCACGGAGACTGCCCTGGCGTTGAGCAATAAGTGTAAGAATGGTGTTTTTGTGTAATGTATTTATTTGTTGGTACACAACGGTCATCCCAGCGAGACGAGCGGCAGGTGTACAGTCCCGAGACCGCGCAGACAACCCAACAAAACGGGCTGGCGTAACGCACTAAGGTGCCGCCATATAGCCTCCTCAGTGGTAGTAAGCCTAGATTAGTCGGCCCACCACGTCTTTTTTGTTTATAAGGCGTACAGCCATATCAAATGTGGTTACCCAGACTTACCCGGGCCTCATCATCCGGCTTCACCTGTCACCGGGCCCCCAACGCAAGCCCGGAAAAGGACCCGCCACACGCAACCCAGAACAATCCGTAAGTGCCCCTGTGTTTGTTTAGTAAGAGTGTGTGATGCATGTATCTGAGAAGAATGTTTTAACCGCCACTTTTTTCTATACACGACGGGTGCTAGTTTTTGTTGGCCCACATCAAGCAATGGAGTGCCACCCACGGAAGCAGCAAAAAGCGAAGAACAAGGAGCACAAGCAGAGCCGGCCCATGCATCCACACCGATGGAGGCATGGGGCACTAGTCCCCCGTCCACATCGCCGCAGATACACACGCCAACGCCACACACGCCCCCGACCATCACCACAGAGAGCCACCCCAGCTGCTCATCGTCACCTCTTATTTTAAGAGGATGCCCCTATCCGCCACCCGGGGAAGCGCCCGGTATGGAGAAACTAGCGAAAACCCCACCCGGGAGCAGCAGTAGTAGTAGTAGTAGTAGTAGTAGTAGTAGCAGTAGTAGTAGTAGTAGTAGTAGTAGTAGTAGTAGTAGTAGTAGTAGCAGCAGCAGCAGTAATAGTAGTAGTTTTTTTTTTTGTTTTTTGTAGAGGGATGAGAAATTCCTTGAGGCATACTGCAGGGACAGTGGTAGTGTGGGACTCGGTAGATTTTTTTTATTAGACAACCCATACCCACTAGAACCCCCCTATGCCGCGTGGTTCTAGTTCCACCCTGAAACGGCATTAGCATTACTTCAAGGTGGAGCCACCAGGAAAAACATTGTATCTCACAGCATTAGCGAGCAAGCTCGCCACCACAGAGGTGCCAATTCTCTTGAGTTCTGGAAAGAACTCAAGGTCCCTGAAAACTGGCACCCGTGTCTAGCTCTCCTACGTAGGCTGCTTTCGTTGCAAGCACTTCTAAATGCTTGATGTTTTTCCTGGCTGGTAAGTAAACATACTTAGATACGCATGGGTCCGCATAAGCCTATACTGCTACCGAAGACCTTTTTTACCTTAGACGTGCCTTGATTGGGCCTTAATTCTGGCCTCTTCTAGTGCTCTTCTAAATAAAGAGCAGCTCCCACTTCTGCCTTCGTGCTTGTTGTCCGTCGTTGAACAGAGAAAACACCGTGCTGGGCCTGGATATTTTTTTTCCGGTGGTTTGAGCTTTTACACCGGAAGCAAAGCTTGGATCTATTTTCTTCTTTACAACTGCCTGAGATATGACCATATTCCAGGGATTCGAGACATTTTGTAACTTTAATTCTTCGTTGGATTTGGCAGCTTACGAAGCTGACTCTTAACCTGCCTTTACACTCTGCTTGTCTAACAGTTGCTTCGTCTACCGTTATTAACGCCAGCCTCTGTCCTGTGGTATTCGGTTATAAGAGAGCTAATTTAGGCTCCTGGCTTTTTAATCTAAAAGTCTTAACAAAAACCTCTTTAACCTTATCTTCTTCAACAATTGCGTCTAAGTCTCGGACCTCTAGTGTCACTTTTTTAGTGCTTACTTTGACAGTTTCCTGTTTAGCTACCGACTTTTTAATTTGCTGTGAGAACCTCTACACTTATGGCTTTTATAAGTATGTCTCCTTTTTTTGTGGTGACAACATTTTGGACTTCGGCATTGCCCTTGTCAGGGTCGAAGTTCACCTTCATTGTCTTCAGCACCTAAGCAAAGGTATGCCCTTCGTCCATCTTCACTAATACTGTTATCGGAGCGTCAACTCTCTTCTTTTGGCCTTTTTTTCGTTCAGGAGAACTTATTCTTGTTGACTTTTGCCTGTTTTCTTTTCTTTAGAAGTTATGGCTTGTTGGCGTTTTTAGGACTGTCTGATGGACTCTTGCTTCTTTTAACCCGTTTTATTTCTTTAAGGGCAGTATTCAGGGTTCTTTTCTGAACATGGGGTCCGAAATTATCTCGCTTTTGTTCCCTCCACTTTAGGGATTCAAAGGACTTCTTCCACCTATTTAAAAATCTCTCTTCTGTAAAAGAGACATCGTTTCTAGTTTACTGGGCTCGTTTAAGGTGTTCGAGTGCAGCTTTAATGCCGTTTTTAAAAGTATTAGCAGTATTCTCATACTTCTTGTTTATAGCTTTAAGCATAATTTTAAGTCCTTTCGTAGCAAGTTGAACTTGCTTAATTTTTTCATTTTACTTTGCTCTTAGCTGTACACCATAATTTTCCATTGACTCGAGCTCCTTCTCGGTCTGGCTGCTAAAAACTGTCACGTTGCTGTCCTCGCTGACGTTACTACCTATGCTCGAAAAGCTTTCTCTTCGTCCTGTATCTGTAAGAACAGGCCATGGAACATTTCACAGTCCCTGTTGACGATGAGACACGTCTTTGTGCCCCCCCCCCAGAATCCGTGGGCACCCGGGCTTGAACCGGATTGAAACTGTCGGTGGATTCCCTCAAAGAGGTTACCGCCTGGGGTTATAGTTTCATATTAACGTTCTTTATTTCAAGTTCTTTTTAAAATCGTGTTAACCGGTGAAAGCCAACACTCCCCTTTTTTCCAAAAATAAGCATCTGAAAAGGCTGAAAACCAGTGCAGCAGCCCACTTTGTTTTAACACTTCGTACAGTTTTAATGGAGGACTTGAGTGACATTAACTTTGGCCGACTGTAAAATAAATAATACAAAAATAAATTTAAAACGAAAAGAAGAAAATGTTAAGAAAATCAGCCTTCCTGTCATGGCATTCCGGACTTACTAATAGTTATTACCTAAAACAGAATTGAAGCCATAAAGATTAAATTAAAAAGATTAAATGAAATTCACCGTCGTACAGTATTAGCAGTCATTTAGTACTTTTGCAGTCATTTTGTCATGTAATTCCATTGATAAGCTTTTAGTAAAAATGTCGGCAATCTGTTTTTTAGAAGCAATCAACTTGATTTCTGTAAACCCATATTTAGCCCATTTTTTACATAATGTTCTCGCACTGATGCCATGTGTCTGAGTTTAGTTCCACCATTAGACTTAGCTCTTGCTTTATTATCACACCACACTGTCATTGGATGAAATGTGAATTTCAACACAGCTGTCAAAGTGCTTCTTAGAACCATAAGTTCTTGACATGCTTCACTCATAGCAATATTTTCAGCCTGGCAAGTTGACAACGAAACGTACGTTTGTTTGTGTGTTTTCCAAAACATGGAGTCACCAAGTAGCTTTATTACGTATCTAGTTGTCGTGTGCGAATCTTTACAATCCACGAAACTTGCGTCAAAATAAGCAGTCATGATTTCTGTGTTTTCTTTAAATGTCAGTCCTTTCTCTCTAGTATCATTGAAGTAACAGAAAACTCTCTTGACTATTTTTCCGTCTTATTCTGTGGGATTGATTTGATCTCTACTTAATACATTTACTGCATAAGAGATGTTTAGGTCAGACAGTGTTTTCCAGATACAGCAAACTGCCAACTGCTTCCCGATATGGAAAGTCTTATGGTTTGCCCACATTTTGGTCTTATTTGTTTTGAGATTCTTCTCTGTTTTTTCGCTGTGAGTTGATGACTTGCCTCGTCACCATGGGTGTTTTGCACTATCATGCATTGTAAAAACCAAATCTTTGCAGTATTTTATTCGTGTATTTTCCCTGGGTTAGACAAATAGTTCGATTTACTTTGTCTCTGTCGATTTTTACTCCCAGAAAGTTATTTGCTTTCCCTAGATCGGTCATTTCGAATTTAGCTTTGGGCTTATCAGTCACTTCTGTAAGTTTTCTGACATCGTTGCTTGCTGTTAGCATGTCATCCATACACAGAATCAAGAACAAAAACTTATCATCACATCTCCATATAAAGAGGCAAGGCTCACTGGGATGTTCCAGGAGTTCTATTTTTGTAGCTGTCTCTGAAAACCTTTCATACAAACATTTGGGACTAATTTTAAGTCCGTACAGAGATATTTTTAACTTTGGTCTTTTTTAATTCTTGTGCCCAAGGAATACCGTCTGGTATTTCTATATATATCCCGTTATTAAATGTACCATTTAGCAAAGCAGTCTTTACATCAAGCTGTCGTATTTCCAAATTATATTTGTTAATAACTGCCAATAAGACTTGGATTACAGCCAGCTGAGAGACTGGGGCATAAGTTTCCAACACATCATATTGATTTCTGTCTTTTAATCTATAGATTAGTAACTTGGCTTTGTATTTTATATTTCCAGACTTATCTTCTTTCGTTTTCAGAACCCATCAAGAATCAATTACGTTTGGTTTTCTGACTTTGCTATCAGTCATTGGTTTCTTCACAATCTTCCAGATATTGTTGTCGTTAATAGACTTTAGTTCTTCTTCTATAGCCTCTATAGCTTTTACAGTGTGCTATTTTTATTCTTGAAAGCTTCTTGGTAGCTGGTTGGATCTTCGAAAATTTATACTAACAATGTATGATATACTTCATCCTGATTTTGATTTACAGAGCAGTCTTTTTCGTCTAAATTCTCTTGTCTAAGGCTGATTCGATTTTTTGGATCATGGGACATCTGCAGTTCTGTAAAGCTAGTGTCATGTATTAGCTTTTGTTGTTTCGCTGGTGAAATCTCTTCTGTCTTTCCTGTATTAGATGCTTTCGGCGGTACTCCTCTCTTTCTTTTAACGGTATCTTCCTTTATTTTTGCACTCTTTTCCATTTTTTCATCAAACTTCAGAAGCCAGCTGTCATAATTAATTTTTCCTGTAACTAATTCCCAACTTCATATATCATTTTTCAGATATCTCTCTTTATATACCAGTCTTTCATTGAATCTTACATCTTTACTTTCATAAAATTTTCCGTCTTCTGGTTTTATCAGGATAAATTCTGTGGAAGTGTATCCTACTAGAACAATTCATTGAGTCAATGAGCCAAATTTTGGACCCGAATTCTTTTGTATTTTTATGTAGCCCAAGCATTCTAAGCAATTTAACTGCTTAATATTAAGATTTTTATGCGGTGCAGATTTTAGCAACAAAATTTCCATTTCATTTGATCAGTGAGGTGTTTGGTTGTAAGCATAAATTGCCATACTCAGGGCCAAGTCCCATTTGTTCTCTGGTAAACTGGAATCAAACATGTAGACTCTCATTTTCTTACGATTATTTGGTTGAACTGTTTAGCCGTTCCATTATGTTCTGGTGTATCCAGGCTATCTGGCTGCAGTTTAGCCCCCAATATTTTTAACAACTTTCGGGTGTAGCCACCAGTGAACTCTGTGCCTTGGTCAGACCTAAGGTAGCAGAACTTGGAGTCATACCCTAAGATGTTTCTGAAACTTTGAATAAAACTTTCTAAGTAAATTTTTGTATCACTTTTTGTTTTCATTGGATATGCCATGGCCATTCCGGAGTAATTTTTCACAAGAACCGACATAAATCTGTAGCATTTGGGATGTGAGATCATGCTAATTGGACCCATGGTGTTGGAATAAATGATCTGAAAGGGAATTGTAGCTCTTACTCTTACTGTCTTAGCCGGGAGTTTGTTGAATTTTGCCATTGAGCATACGTCATAATTGAATACACTGTCATTAAATATAATTTTTTTTTTATCTTTGTTATCTGTAGATTTCTTCTGAAAAGCTTTAAGGTATGCGAGGAAAACATGCCCCAATCTAACGTGCCATAAGACAGCTTCGTTGATGGGGTTAGTCTTCTCAAGAGTTTTGTATCTGCCATTAATGGGTGCATTTTCCACACTTATTTTATGTGGATTCAGAAGCTTACGGTCGTTAATTGAGTTTTCGAAGAAAGAGTGTATGGGATGTGGCATATTTAAATTTTCAGTACCATTCTCTTACTCAACATTTTCACTAGTATTTATATTTTGTATGCTGTCTTTCGATATAGCTTTGCTTTGTGTATTATACCAAGGTTCGCCCGAACTATGAGTCACTAGGTATGCAAATTTTCTGTCAATCTTATTTTGATTCTTGTTATGGACATTTAACCCATCAAGCCAGTATTGTTGTAGATAGACTTCTGTAATGAATGACTCATTCAAAGTGGGATCGAATATGTCGATTTTATTATTGTCAAGATGTATGGCCAGGCCTAAATCTACAATTTACAAATTACATTATTTAGTGTTTAGTCATTACTATTGTTTTTACCAATGACCGTGCCTTCTCCCTCCGTTCTTAAGTCTGCTAAAGGATTACTATTTGCACACCTAATTTTGCCTGTCTTATTGCAATTTAAGCTCTTAAATACTAGCCGAGAATTCATTAGGTGATCGGTTACTCTTGAGTCGGCAATAAATCTAATTAGGTTGTAATTATCAGTCTTTACGTTATTGACAGAACTTGAAAACAGTGAATAGGTAACGTTGCTTTGCCTACATACAGTCTTACCCTTCTTGTCATTTGTGTTGCCACCTTGTCTTTTGGTTTGCTTTGCCTACATACAGTCTTACCCTTCTTGTTATTTGTGTTGCCACCTTGTTTTTTGGTTTTATTTTTCATTTTTTTACTTTTGTCACTGCCTCTTTTCCGTCTTTTATAATAGTTATTTTGTTCACTGCCATGCTCCCTTTGTCCCCTTTTTTTGTAGAGTTCTTTGATCCATGACGAGCTTTGTTTTTCCTCTTTTTAAAATCCCAATTAACGTTTTTCTTCTCACCTGATGAGACACCCCTGCAGTTTCTCTTGTGCTCCATAAGGTTCCGTTGGAGCCTTTCACTGGAGTAGCGCTTCCTCAGTCCTGCATCAACCGGACAGTTGTACGAGTGGTGCCCTGTGTCACGACACCGATAACACCAGGCGTTATCGTAGGTAGAGTTTGGCTGGTGCACCCTCAGTGCCGTTGCAGGAGCAGTTCCTTCACCTGCTGTGGTTCTGTCATTTCGATTCAGTCTTTAAAAAGAAAGATTTTAAGCTGCCATAGGTCATTCTTTTTCATTGTGCATCTTGGATCATGGCGTCAAAGATTTCAATATGTGATACGCTGTCATGAATGCGTCAGGTATCTCTTCCTCGAACAACGATTATTTCCCTTGTAAATTTTTGTAGCTTCTAAGGAGCTCTTCAAATTTATCAATACAGTCTGTCCCTGTCATTGAATTGGGTAGATACTGAAAAGTGTACAGTTTTTGTCCGATTTCATTTGACGACAAATTGGTTTCTTTAAATTTTTTTTAGTTTATTTAGCAGTTCCTTGGAGTTCGAATAATAAGCAGTCTTTAAGTGATAAGAATCATTAATTTGATTAATTATTATGTGTCGTACCCTTTCTTTGTGATCATTTAATTTTTGGCAGACAGAAAAGCAGGAGACTCAGCAGTATCATTCAGTTTACACAGTAGTTTTTAATCTTTAACTATGAAAGTAGTTTATCGAGAAATAATCCTATCATTGTTTTAGGGGTTAATTAAATTGGTAACAAGAAGGTGAATCCTTGTTTAATAGTTCAAGTTGAAATCTTTCGCTTCGGTCAAGGTCAGTCATTCTGTCATGCTGCGTGAAATCAAAATTTTTTACAAAAAGGGATCAATCTTATATTCATGTTCTCGTTTTAATGAAGAAAATGCAGTAGAGTTAAAGGTGTCTGCTTTAAGATTTTATTGACCTACCTCTTGTGCTGTGATGAAAGCCTCGAGTCGTTTGCACAGTCTAAAGATAGCCGACACTACTTCTTCTAGGGCCCTTATCCAATCGGTGTTTTCAGTCGTGGTCTGCACCACCCTCTGGTTCTCCGTCCTCTGTCTTTCTTCCAACCAGCCTATCCAACGTCACTGGCTCGCCCTTTCCTCCACGGCCGCACTCCTATTAACTAGAAGTTCATTGTTATCAGTTGTCTGTTTTAAGTAGTTATTAATCACTTGTGTTGGAGTGACAAGTCTGTGTTTTTTTCCCTGTCGTATTTAAAAGTAATCTTTTTATCTTTTATAATTTTCAGCTTTCTCAAAATAGCTGGGCTCGCTGATTTCTCTTTTAGAATTCTATCGTTATATTCATCAAAATGTATTTTGTCGATTATATCATCGTCTGTCTTTCTATCCGTCAGAAGTTAAGTCTTTTTCAATTTCGTCGTTTTAATAGTACTTTTTTCGAATACCTGAGTGAGAAATCAAGCGCATCCAAACTTTTTTGAAGTTTTCAGTATTTTTCACAGACAAGAATATAACGCCACTAGATTTCTTAATTGTATGTGACATTTTGTCAAACTCTAATAGCTCAAAATTATTATTTGAGATGACAGCGATCGATTCTTTTTTAATATGCGTTCATATATGCGTTGATCTGGATTGATGAAAAAAAATGCTTATATAGTCGTTTAAACAACTTAAACGAGTGCTAAATGAATCTGTATAAATAGTTGATAATTATGTCTAACTACATAAGTATGTAGTGAGAGATGATTCATAAAAAAATACAATCTAAGGATTTTTAGTGTAGAATGCTATTGATTCTATAGCATTATTTATTACGTACGAAAACCTTAAAAGCAATGTAAAATTCCTTCTATTTTTATCAAACGATTTCTTGATTTACTACTACCAAAAATTTTATTATTAATGTTCAATTATAAATAACTCATATCTGTGAGTCAAAGGCACTCCAGAAATAGTTAAATTTTTTAATCTTGTCGACCAGATTATGATGAAGCTGTAGCTATGTTACCTTTGAATTAGATGTCACTTTAAAATAGCTGTTTTATTAAACAGTATGTCAACGATTACATTGCTTGATTTTGTCTTTTACTTGTGGCACACTGTCAAAAAAATTTTAAAAAAAGTTTTGTTCTAATATTTTGTTATCACATTGCTTATCTTTCCCCTTAAGTGCCAAATTATACCACTAAATGTAGGCTGGATTAATTATTTGAAATAGTAAAACTAAGTAACACTTTTTCTTCTGGTAAAAAAGCTATTTATTTGATCAATTTTGTCTACTAGCTTGATAATTTAAATGATCTAGTTTTTAATGCGGAAAACTGTACTTATCTTTGAATTAGTCATTACTCATTGTTTATAATTCATATTCACTAAAAAATAAGACATTTTCTACAGTTGATTTGTGTTTACCACCTACGAAGACTAAGATACGGTACACAAGTGACTTCCACTGTCATTGAACAACTATTTAATTTATTGCTGATACTAAATTTGATTATTCATAAACTACTAAACTTTGGTTCCACCTAAGAGTCTCTAGGCAAATAGGTGCACGAAGTATAGAGCTAAGAGAGTCTATGAAATGGGTTCAAGATATTTTATCTTTTATACATATTTGCATTTGCCGCTAAGAATGTATTTATTTTAGCATATTTTGTCCGTATTCCACTTCTGACACAAGCTGTTACGTTGGATTCTCGGTTCGTGAATAAAGAAAGATGAAGAAAAAGGCACAGAGTGGATCCACAAGCAAGGAAGTAAACAATAGAGAGCGAATAAATAATTCACTACCATGCATGCGAATAAAAGAAGGCACAGGAGAGGATGCCAGAACAAGCAGAAAGATTGGGTCAATTCTTGACGGTTTTACAGACAACTTTTGAGTGAGGGTAAATATAGACGTCAAGTGCCAATATTTTAAAGAGAAATTGGGTATTAGGATTTATACTTGGAAACTTGATGCTTCCACGGGTCAGTGGCAGAACAAGCAGACAAAAAGCACAAAAACAAACATAAAGCAGCCACAAGCTTCCTTTGATATGGTGGTGGGTTCAAGAAGTAGAGATGATAAAAAAAAAGCGAAGATTGCGTCGAAAACGTGAATTAAAGGGAAGACAATATATTCGAGAAAGATGAGATGCAAATCAAGGCAAGCGAGATAGAGGATGCAGAAGTTCGATGATTAGGAATTGAGTGCACCCAACCAAACAAAAAGTTTATGATGAACTAGCGGCCCCTCCCCGTCTCGGCTTTGCCAAAGACTCAGTAAATGAAACACCTAAGTGTGTTCACACGTGATGGAAAATAAAATAAAAAACTGCTAATTAAAACAATTTGAGTTAAGAACCTATGAAGTTTATTTGGTCAAATAATGAGCTGTAAAAAATAAAGAAAATATAATGGTGCTGAAAAGTACCGTACCTTTTTTACTCTATAAAATAATTGTTGGTCCTAAAAGGCCATTGATTTGCACTTTCTCACATTATAATAAATAAAAAAGCTATTTGTTAAAACTGTAAAGACTTAAGACTAACAAAAAAAACATAAGTGAGAGATTTGTTTTCCAATCTCACAACTTGATAACCATAGCAACAAAGCCCTGGAGCTTAATCTTTCTATTTTTTATCGCAACGATAAATACAAATACGTATTACTCCACCTTTTTTAAAAATCTAGAAGATTCAAGTGATTAAAGTCAAGGTTGTAATAAGAATCTAATCTCTTACTTAATGAACTCTTTATTTGTAGATTTTATAGCTGCTGTTTCAATCTTGATAAATGTTCAGCATCAGTTTCTAGACGCCAAAAATTGTATACATTTAAAGCATTTGAAATTTTTCTCCCAATTCGCCCTCTTGCGACTTTAGGCATGATTAAAACTTTTGTGAGCTCTAAAGGCTGTTTTATATTGACCAAAAATTACCAGTGAGCTAACTCTTTTTTGACGAAAGTTTACAGCAAACATGACGGCCTGGATAACTCAGGGTGATCTTCTCTGGCCTGCTGTTATAGCACCAGACTTATTATGAGAAAAATCACACCATTTATAGCGTTGGAGCTAGTTATAGAGCTCTTTCCCAACTTATCCTGGTATAACTCCGGAGAAGTTGATGTCTGAAGCACCTTCTTTTTTTGTAGAGATCAGTTGTTTTGGTTATCTAAGGTAGGGAGATTGGTTTGTGATGATAGCCTGTTGGAGACTATCCTGTTTGCTCAAGTTTATTTTTCCTTTATAGCTTAACTGTTAGGTTCGTCCACCGCAGACCTGGTGATTCCTGGTTGAATTCTTGGAGTCGAGAGGTAATGCAGGGTTCTCGGTAGTCGGGATTCTAGCCTAACGGCAAAAAATTCCTCTCTCGGCCAATAAATAACTGGTATAGTTTAATAGTGGACGGATTTATATAGTCTCCTAGTGTACTAATCGTTGCTAGAAAAGGTTATAAAAATGTATTTGTTAGCAAGGTAGTTCAACGTTGGATGTTCCTTAAAAGAACCGATGAAATTGATGGTTAACTAGGCAACGTATGATGCAAAATTATTTAAGGCCTAAATTCATAATTGTTGAGTTTATTGAGATACTTTTTAATTGAATCACGGAACCTTATCTGTTTTTAAGCGTTTTGTCTTCCGTCTAATCAATTGAAATTCATTAAACTAAACACACGTCGTTGAAATTATACCGATGGAAGCAAGAGAGTTAAACTCAATTTTAATTGAAATAAATCTTGTTAACCTTAAGATTAGGCGTTTTGAGTTGTGGCGCACTGGTCTCGTCACACTCAGAGCGACAGAGACGTCTTGTCAAGTCAGTGAGCAGCCGGCAACTACTTGCATGGAGAGCGCTCGCTCCTCTCTTGCTTTCATCTTACACTCTTGTTAATTAGCACTATCTCTTGTCTTTCACACTCCTACCCTCTTTCACCAAGCTAATATCTGAACAGTACATAAAAGCATATTTTGAAGATACTGCTCTAAAATCGGACATTAAAAAATGTACAAAAATACTAAGGATACTGGTAACAATAAACAAGTTAAAATCAATAGGAGTTATATGTGATTTTGTGATAATCAACATGAACTAATGCGCGTACTTTGTCGAGAAGTCACTAGTACTCAGCTGTTCATTGTGTCGAACGAAAAAGCTTGTATATGTAAAAACGAAACAGGCTATGTTAATCACTAACACTTCAAGTAGACAAATTGAGAATATATCAATGGATTTTTAAAAATCAGTAAATAAACTATTAGACAAAGAAAATACCAATACTTTGTCAATTCAAGACTAGCTGACAAAATATATTGTACTATCTCCGGTGTACCGCGTAACAGCCAAAGAAACTGTAAACTCATTAATGAATGAATGAGTTGCATATTTTGGAGTTCAAGAGAAACCACTGTTTGATAGGGGAACTTTTTAAAGTTATACTTCTATAGGCGTGTTATGCGCGAGCGTAAATCAACGATTTCAGATTTTGACCTTGAGGAAAAGTGTGACGGAAGTGGATTTTGCTTTATTCTCCCTTCTCCCCCTTCACCTTATCCCTCATGACGTACTTCCGCTTTCCTCTACACCACATGGCATCACTACGCCAAACGTTTTAAAATTTCATGGATTTTATTTCTTAAAAAAAAAAAAAAACAGTTTTCAAAGAGGTTTGAACCTCCGACCATCTGCACACTAGTCAAGGCCTTTACCCACTCTGCTACGAACAGTCCCAATATAGAGAATTCGATTCCCACATCTTATGGTGTAGTTCGTAACTAATTTTTTTTGTAAAGTCTTATTTAATGTATATTAACTTATTTGGCTTAATTATAAATTGAATTAATAAATACTTTACTCAATAGAATAATCTAAAAAAAAATGTTTTTTCAGAAAACTTAGAGATTAGTATATTTGAGCAGAGCACCTTTCCAATGTACTAATAAATATTTATGCCTACTTATTTTATTCTTTACTTTAACAGTTAATAAATAATTGTTTACACAATTTTTCATATTTTTCAAAATTTTCAAAAATTAAAAAAAAAAATTTTTTGGCACTGTGCAAATACAATGATTAATTTTTGTTGTGTTTTATTCTTTTACAAATTTTTCATTCATGATTTTTTGACCTAAGACCGTTCTTCACATAATTTGTGGGGGAAAGTTCAGAGAAGTAAGAGGAACGCTAATGTGTGTAGGAAAGCTAGCAATTATTTTTCTCATGTGGATCTACTCGCATACATACTTTTACGCACACTTCATCTCCTCTTATTGAATTTATCTGAAAACAAACTTGTAGGTCTATTTGAAAATTCAATAGGTTTATCTAAAAGTAATCTTTTCTACCCAAAAAATTGGGAGATTCCTACAAATCATTTGAATGCCATTTAACGTTATTTTTGATGAGGTTACATGTTAAGTATAAATTTTTTTAAATGTAACATGTATAAAATAATGGCACAGTCAAACGAGCTGCAACTTTTATGGGTATTTTTTATGTTATTTCAATACATGTTTGCCGTTTGAATATCTGTCAAAACAACCTATGTATGATGAATGTCCTGAAGGGACATTTACTGCCACGTAATACTATCCTATTGAAGAAAGCTATACTACAGGATGTTTATTCTTAATTTTCTATATACAATGTTATTTTGGATATTAAATAGAGACGAAGAATAAGTGTGGAACCATGTGTGATAGATGTGAACGTGACGTTATAGATGTAATCAGCATAGGCAGTAGGAAGTTGTTCTGAAATCACCGGAAGATTCGATGAAAGCGCAGTCTTGTACTGATCAGCCTATACATCTTTTTTATTGTACTGTGTCATGATAAATTGTATATAACAGTTAACTCATTAAATATTAATTAAAATCATACTCAATCAACGTAGGTATACTCATTCCCACTATACTTGCACCACCTTTGTACACATTATTGTTTCGTAGAAGGTATTCTTATACTCAAAGTTATATTGTTTGTCATATAATTTTATTGAAGTATAACTTCATATTTCGGTATCCAAGCGCTCACTGTCCACTGATTTTATAAACAAAACAATGCAATAGTTTACTAGGTTATTTGAAATATTAAATCTTGGCAGCACAGCATTTCACCCGTAGAGCAACGGTTTAGTTAGACAGAGCGCATGCATGACGTTTTGTCGGAATATTTAAGAGGGTGCCTCGATAAAACTGAAAGGTGGAATGAATTGCATGCTAGCTTACAATACAGATGAACATGAGTCAACGAATCTTACGTTACATGATCTCGTATTTGGCCAGCATGCAAAATTTCTAACGAGCCTTAAGCCACCCTCTGGTGGCCAAACGTACACAAAGCTATTTGAACAGATAATAGAATTACTTACTCAATCAAGAACACTAACTGTGATGACACAGACACACAATGAATATCGATCAAGGTATTACTACACCAGAAAACTGAATACAAAGTTTTTCATGGAAGGAGAAATGGTTTATATACTGAAAGAACCGTCCAAAGGGGAGTACAACGACCAATTTAAGGGGCCATACGAGATAAGAAGCATAAGCTATAAAAATTATGATGTGAAGCTACAAAGGGGCAAATAAATTCGTATACTAGATGTGAATAAAATAAAGAAAGCATGTATACTTAAATCCCCTCACCTAAGAGACAACGAAAAGAAAAAGGAGTAAGACACTACAGAATAAATACTATATACTTTTTCACGTGGCCCTTGGGTGCATCGCAAGATAACAAAAAAAATTACAAAAATAATTACGCAACCTATTGTAATTCAGGCAATCGAAACCTTCTCTTTTTAACATGACAAATAATAAATACTTCCATGTTTGCTATGATGTATGCATTAATATATGTACAAGTTGGTGGTCATGTTATGCAATACAAAACAAAAATTCTCGCCATACTGCGCCGGAAAAAGATATTTTTGTCCCGTTACACAGGACAAAAATTCCTTCTATCAGTGCAGCATTAGTAAAAATCGTATCTGCACTGTGAAATCAAGTGAAGAAGCCTCAGATTTTACGGTGATTCTTACATGCCTGGTTTTTATAAATATTTATAATTTAAATGTAAATTTACCCATGCTTTACTAGTTTCTACTAATCCCAAAATTAATAATAAGAATATAGGTCTCTAAGTTTGACACATTAGGTTGTAACAAAAATTTTCAAGATTTGTCAATGTAACAAATTTTTTTTGTTTTAATCTTCTCAAGATACAGTCAAAAACGAGAAAATTGAGATTATGTTTGTATATAGTCCAACTCTTTTGTACTTGTGCGCATCGACTATGTAGCTTTCCTTTAGAGAATCAGTCAAAATTGTTGCTTTTAGCCAATTTTTCTTCCCTTTCAAGATACAGAGTTCTTCTTTTTTTCAAATGTTAGGTTATTATATTATACAGACCTTAATATTTATGCACGTTTGTGAACGTATATATACATACATATGAAAGGATGAATAGAAAGGAGAACGATTTTTACTATATTTTTTTTAAAACTTCGAAGAGATCAAGCTACGTTTTGTGTCAGACATTAATTTAGCTGATAAGGTATTATATTAAGGTTAGCAATAAAACATAACACGAATAACAAAAATATTGATAAAGTTAAAGCAGTAAGTCTTTGACCCTTGACATCCTTGACCAAAAAAATAAAAAGATTAAAAATAGTAATAATACTCATAATACAAACGAAAAAAAATTGGTCTCATAACTCATTATATATATATATATATATATATATATATATATATATATATATATATATATATACAAGAAAAAAAAGAAAAAAAGATCTAAAATATATTGTAAGTAATTATGTAACAAAAATAACTAAGAAGAAATACGAATAGTACTCTATCACAATCGTACAAATCAAAAAGGAAATCACTGCCAAGATTGGCGGCGTCGCAGCCTCGGACGTGTTACGTACGATAGCATATAGCTATGCGTCTATGCGCCCCTTTTGCTTTGGGCCCTGAAAGGTAGAGGAATAGAAAAGAGAAGCTATCGGAGAGAAAGTGCAAAGCAAGGGACAGTTAGAGAGATTATCTAGAGATACAAGAGTGAGAGGACCAGGCCCGAGAGACCGAATGACACGCATGACTTCATTCATAGATGAAAAGTTCTAGTAAAGTAACTTAACCACAAGTCGTGCCTTCATTAATTCACGAACCAAAAAACTCACGTAATCATTTTAAAGTTATTTTTTTATTTTTCCCGTATCTAGCAACCCTAACTACGCATAATATCCAAAAACCATTCGTGAATTATAAATTTTATTTCAAAGCATTATAGACTGGCGCAGTTTATAAAAAGTATCCGTTGTTTTTTGACTGATCAAACAAAGGTGGATTTGTCAAACGATCTGAAAATCAGATTAAGAAAAATTGAAAAATTAAATTATTATGACCTCTTTGGAAATTATAACCTCTCCCAGTCGCATTTAAAAAAAATCATTTTTTGCAAATGTCGATGGTTTGCAAAAAGTTTAAACACTTCGATTTAAAAATATACATGTTGTTTTAGGATCGCAATACTGACAAAATATTAAAATACAACTTATTAGAGCTTTCATCCTTCGATTTTGTTTATCCAGGGTTTATTCTCTTCGTTTCTTTATCATGCACTTTTTTTTGTAGAAGCTGTCATTTTCACTAAAAATACAAACAGAATGTTTTTGTTGTTTTCGTCATTTTTTTGGCACTAAAGCTGACATAATTGAGCTTTTAAAAGTATCTTAATCTATTTGTATTACTTCGATCTCCAAAAAAATTTTTCCACGTCAATAGAAAATATAAGGACCAAAAATGCTAACTCGAACTGCCTAAAAGGAAGCTAACATGTTGTTGATCGCTCTGTCTTGTGAAAAGAAATATTTTTAATTCCAAGTAGTCTAAACTTCTATTAAAGGCACCCCTTGGTCCATGGATTATCTTATTGTTTTTCTATTCTAGTCTTTTTATGATTTTCATCTGCACTCCTCTTCGTGAAATTTGTTATCAGTATTTTTCATTTTTCTTTTTTAATTTTTAATTTGACAAAATTTTTTTCTATTTAAACTTTTTTAATTTGTTAAAATAAATTTGTTTTTAAAAGAAAAAATATTTGTTTCTATCTTGGGTATTTTTGAGGTTTGGGTGTGCCCTTGGTAAGAAAAAATAAGGTTCGCACCTGGTGCGCATCCAGCTATGGTAGAAAACTATCATTCTTTGGTCGTTAATCCAGAATATTTTATTATAGAAAATACATAAGATCGTATCATTTTCTACTAAATGATATATTTATATAAGAAGAAAAAAAACCGTTCGTAAAATTGTACGGATTTACATGTGTGTGTGTAAATGATTTAAATCTAAAAAATACTGCAATAGATTAAGTAAAACATGCTTTTTTTAGAATAAGATTATGAAAATGAAAACGCCATTTTCACTTTTTTTCATATTTTTTCAAGATATAACAATCGGTTGTAGTAAGAAAGAATTTTTTTTATTACTATTTCATGTATTTCAAGTAAAGGTTGTATGTTTAAAAATCTAGAATACGACTTAATGTCTAACAAAGTAAAATATTTCGATAAAAAAACCAACTGTGTCTTTCAGTAATATGATACCTTTCAATCTCTACAATGTATGTTATTTTGACATTTATGTTTCTTTCAATACTTTTTATTGATTAAAAAATAGAACTATTATTATTTTGGCCCAATTTTGATTGTTTTAGTTTTGATATTGATGTTTAAGTAATGGTTTGGGTTTAATATTACATTGAGTCATTCTTTTTACCATTAAGAATTTTAATATACTAGATTTTTTTAAATAAGGCACTGAAGTATAATATTTTTGCACTGCACATACAGGATTAATCTGTTTTATAAATTTAAGTAATGTGAAAGTGCTTGTCCAACAAGATGCCACTTGCACAGTAGCATATGCAATTTCTTAGCATGATCTTGATATATTGTCATGACATTAACATTCTGGTATTTGCTCTGAAAATGAATCTCGAAGGGACAAAATGATATGCGCCAGGGCCCATGGTGTTCATTGAGTGAAATATGAGGGGACACCAATGGTATCAAATGCACGAAATCCGTGGATATCTTTGAATATCTAAAATAGTAAGAATTTCAATATAAAACAGAAAAGCGTCAAACATGTAGTAAATTTAATTATTAGTAAGTGTCTTTTCATCCCATACAAGTCGTTGTTGGCATTCTTTGATTACAGCTGACACAAGTTCGATAAATTCAAGCATGAAGCATTCGTTGCATCTACTGAACCATACGTATAGTATTATAGAGTGAGCTTAAAATAATACCGATATCCCAAAAGTTGTAACTAACTTAAAAAAAATAGAGTAATGATTTAAATGAACTTTAACAAATTGACACAGACTTTAACAAGTAGAAATGTCACTAAAAGCCTTGTAAGTAAAAACATGTTTTTTCCCGTCTAGAAGATAACCACAGAATCGCACATCAAAGAAAGTTGTGTAAAAAAGATGCGAAATTTTAATACGAACAAAGTGAGCTGCGTTAGGTTTAAATCTGTTCTGCCATTTTTTTGCAAGTCGCAAAAAACTACCATATTGAGCCATTTATTTCGAGATTCAATTACTCACGTTCTATACAAAATTAAGAACGGAAATTTTAACACAAAGTAAGGTAAATGTACCAATTGACGGAACATGTTCCAATTTACGAAACATGAAACTATACATGCTATTTTACAACTAATATTACCAAAAAATTATTTTAAAGCAATTAATAGTTAATTTTAATATTTTTAAACTGAAAAGGCTCGATTATTACATTCAATTCAAAGTAAAATAAGTTTCTCTGTGTAATGGTTTTATAATAGGGATATAATCAAACATAACCTAACTTATTTAGTTGTCCGTATTATGAAACGAGCTTTTGAAATGAAATTCAATTCCATTACAACTAACTAATTGGCATGAAATGCAATCGTATCAAAAGAAAATCGTGTCATTTGAGCAACGTACTCCAAGTTACTTAAAATTAGTACCCACAAATTACTTTATGAAGGAAGTTCCATAATTGGGACATGAATTATAAAACACTGGGACAAACTTTTTGGAATTTTTTCATAATAGGTACATATTAGATATTTCAATTTTATTAGAAAAAAATAGTCTATTTTGCGTAAAAATAAAATAAAAACATTTTAATAAGTTACTAAAGTTGAAGTGGCTTAAGAAAAACCCAAATCACTAGCATTAAAGCATGTCCACTTATTTAAAGACAATAGAGAAAAAAAATGCGAAAAGTCGTTTTATAATTGGTACTTTTACCTGACATATTGTAGCTCTTAACATACACACAGCTCAAATTTCGATTACAAGCTTTTGATCAAACGATTAAATCAGCTTGAACGAATATGTGCTTTTTAGGAACCACAGCAAAAATTAAAAAAAGTCCCCTCCAAAAATATCCATAAAAAGTTTGTTAGACAACATAAGTACATTTTTCAAACATATTTCTATTTGTCTGTATCTAAACGTCGCTTGTTTTTATCAATTACAAGTATGTTAAACATCGATTGCAAAAAACGGCTTTTTGGTCTCCTGTTAGTAGAATCGAAGGCTCAGAGAACCACCACTGGAGGCCACGCCTACTTCCCGCATGCATGCTGTGGAAGTCTGAAGCAAGGACGTTCAAAGTGAAAAGGTGCTTTTTTGCAATCAATATTTAAGGTACTTTTCAATATTAAAAATACGTTTGAAAAATTTACTTATGTTGGCTAACAACTTTTTTTATGGCCAGTTTGGGAGAGGACCTGTTTTCGATTTTTGCTGCAGTTCGCAAAAAGTTTATAATCAATCAAGCTCCAATTTTGTGTATACATTAAAGGCTGCAATATTTACCTTGTAATAAAATTTTAGCTCTGAATATTATATAAAACGTGAGTTAATGAGTTTCGAAAAAATGGCTTAAAATGACAGTTTTTAGCGGTTTGCCGAAAAACAGCTGAACCGTTCAACGTAACGTAGCTTAGTTTGTTCGTATTAAAATTTCACATCTTTTTTACAAACACTTTTTGATGTGAGATTCTGCGGTTTCCTTTTAGACGCGAAAAATATGTTTTGGACATTTTTGCCATTTTTAAGGCTTTTGGTGACATTTCTCCTTATTAATTTGTGACTATTTATTTTAACTACTACTCTATTTTTTTCGAGCTAGTCAGAATTTTCGAGGTCAAGAAATTAATTCTACCATACTAATATAACAACACTGAGATAAAAATCTGAGCAGACGCACTGTTCAGATAGACTTAGTGCTATAAACATATCATATTTTTTTAACAGCTGTAATATAAAAATGCCTGCTTTGATTGGCATATTTATTAACATCTTGATATAATGCGTTGGTTTTGATGTTTAAGTAACTGATAAATCACACTTTGCATTGCACCTTTTATAGAAAGAAAAGATTCTAATAAAACAAAGTATAAACATTGATAATAATACAATTTACGTTGTCTATTTTTTTAATGTTTTTTTTGGGGGGGAAATTATTAACAAAAATTTAAATATTGCAGCTCTAGTACCCTTTATGATGGCCAGTGCCTCCTTGCAGAGGAGTTCCATACAGTGTTGGCCGCGATAATGAAAAGTATGATACTTACTATAAACTTCAGTGCGCACCCCCATGGAACTTCCGATTTTAGCACCACCAACGATCAAGGCATAAGCTAACGTCACCTAAGATATCACTATACATGTCCACCAAGATGCAAACTACAGTTTGCCACAAGCATTAAACTTTTCGTCATCGCAGCCAACGCTAACTTTATTGAAATAGAGAGCATATCTGCGCCGATAATTGTTCGGCAGTTCTCTGTTAATTTCGAAAGCGAGCCGCTTGTTCTGATTCAGACTAATAAATCGTTTAAAACCCATTTTTGATATGATCTTCGTTTTTTGGTTGTGCGTTTAATATTTGGTGCCGTGACTAGGATAAAAACCTAAAACATAAATTCTCACAAGAGAGGACAGATAATGGAAAAAAGGAAGAAAACGATTCCGGGAGGCAATCCAGCAAAACGACAACGAGAATCAGGAACTGGACATCTCGTAGCCTGTTTTCAATGCGCTCGGGGTTCTGCTAAAAATAGACTCGTCAACAGCCCGAGGAGGACTCTAATCGTGAAGACTTCCTAAATGACAAGCCGCCTCTGCCTGGCCCTGCTGCGGTCCCGCTACCCACGCGTTAGCGTACGACTCGCCACCAACTCGCTTCAGCTCCCATCTTCGTGGTAGGCTCAGGCGATGAGCTGCCACCATCTCAACCCTGCTCGCCCACGCATCAGCGCGCACCTCACCACCAACCGGCCCCATAGTCGGGGCACCAGAGACTAAAAAAAGCGAAAAGTCGTGGTCCTTTCCATTATTTCAAAAATGGTCTTAAAATTACAAGAAAAATATATAGAACAACATCCTAAAGTCTTGACAATGGTCGAGGTCGGGAACATTGTTTATTATTGCAAAATAAGTTTTTTTTCAGCTTTTTTTTCAATTATTGTCGATTATCTCCGAAACAGTAGCTTCGGTTGGGCCTGGCCCTACTTCGAGCGGTATGGGCCACTGCGGGCCAAATATATGAGAGGTAAGCAGACTGTATTACTATATTAATTAATCAGGTATAGTTTTTACATTTTTACTTGCAGAGGAAAATCCACAACAATCGACTAGCGGTTTAAATCGACCGATATACGAAGATATTAGTGGTGATGATGAAAAACATTCAGATACGGAAGAAGCACGCGAAAAAGAAGATTGTAGTAGTAGTAGTAGTAGTAGCAGCAATAGTAGCAGTAGTAGTAGTAGCAGCGACAGTAGCAAGGATGATGGTAAATATTATGAGATGCATCTTTTTCTCTAGTTATTTTCAAATATTCAAAATGTTTTTTAAGAATTACCGTTGCAGAATGGCGAAGGGGATCGTCCACGTTTTATCATCGAAAACGTAACAACTAAACGATATCGTCGATTTAATTATGAAGGACGAGAAATTCAAGGTAGATTGGCGAGACCACCCCCAAATATTAATTTATACGCATGGCTTGAGGATTGTATGAATGATTTACATAATCATTTAGTCAAAAAAAGTAATCCTGAAGACTTTATAGGTATTACGATAAATTCTCAAATGTTTCATCACGGGCCGTTGTGGATATTTTTTAGGCCTACTAGAAATTTTATTGTTGAAAATTCATGGGATGTTTTGTTTAATGCCGTCCAGAGTTCGAGTGACTTTGAAATCGATGACAGTTTGTCAATTAATTGTGCCATTATAAGTGGCATCAGTGGAAGAGGACGTGTAACCTTGACTGAGAACAACGTACGGAATAAATCAATATTAACCATTAATAACAATGATAATCTTCGTTTACCACGAACTCTAGCAGCAGCTTACGCTTACGTCGTCCGGGGACAAATACGCACAGGTAGGCTACATAATTATTGGAACCTTATAAAACGCGACGCTTATATACACTCAAAAGAGAGCTGCCGAAGAGCTTTTGCGATTGACAAAAATTTGTGTGCCTGATACAGGGTTTGGCCTCGCAGAAGTTCACGAGTTTCAAAATTGTTTTTCTACTCACAAGACAGCAATTGTCGTTTATTCGTTTCAAAATTTTGGGTGTGGTCATCGTCTCCTGTACGATGGTACTTGTTTAGTTTTAGAGACTCAAGGACAAATCGTTTATACGTTACGATTAATGTACTATGAAAACGCTGAGCATTACGAGCCTATACTGAATTTGATCGGTGCAAGCGGTAGTTACGGATACTGTATACCGTGCAATAAGAGTTATTAGCGTATCAAGGATCACAGATGCTCCAACAAATGCTACAAGTGTATGCAATCTCCTCTTCGCGATGTGATGGGTCCATCAAAAAAGTGTGATTCGTGCCACAGATTATTTTTTAACTTCACGTGTTTTGAAAGTCATTTAAAAAAAGGTTCGTATCATAAATCTTTTACCGTTTGCGAAAAAATAAAAATTTGCTTGTTATGTTGCAAAATTGTGTGAATATCAAACAAGAAACATCAACATCAATGCGGTATTTCTTTTTGTTGCAATTGTAAAGAGTATTTACCTGTAAATCATCAATGTTACATTAAACCGTTAAAATTGAACAGCAAAAAACCTAATTTTTTAATATTATTCTATGATTTTGAAACAGAACAGACGACACCCATCGTGGGTGATGAGGAAAAAAAAATCCACAAAGTAAATCTGTGTATTGTTCAATAAGTTTGTAATGCTTGTAGCAACGTACAAGATATTTCGATAAACTGCGATCATTGCGGCATTCGAGAATATATTTTTCAAACTAATCCAATCAAATCAAGTTGGTAGATCTTGCAAGGATTCGATGCTCAATTTATTTTTAAGTATATAGTGGAAAAACACGGCGAACGCGTAGTACCATCCTTTATCATGAATGGATCAAAAATAATATTGATGGAATTTATGAAAATAAAATTTATCGATAGTCTTAATTTCTTTCATATGCCTTTAAGCGGCTTACCCAAGTCGTACGGTCTGTCGGAAATTGAAAAAGGTATTTTTCCACATTTTTTTAAGAAGCTCGAAAATCAACGAAAATCAAAAGTAAATGCAACAAACTTTTTAATTTCGGACGTGTTAATTTCGTTATTTTCAAAATTACGATTGATGACCATCTTTGGCCATTGCGATTCACTTTCTCATAAGACTGCCGGCTTCATATACCACCGACTTTTATTTTTTAAATCATCAAAAGAATACCTGGTCTTATCATCAGCCGGGTTTTCTTTAGAAGGAACCCATTGCCATTCAGATTTTTTTGAACATTCATGTATTTCCCCCAATCGAGTTCCACGAATACTTTGAATTCGTACGCCTCTTTATGAATCCAATATAAAACTATCTCCAAATCAGTCCAAAATACACGATAGGTTACTATGAAATTATGCTCTTCACAAATTACTTTTGCCATCCTAGTTGCTAAAACTGCTCCTTGTAATTCGAGCCCCGGATTAGTTTGCGGTTTAATGAGGGCTACTCTACTTTTTGCTAAAATTATTGCGACCTTAAATTTACTGTTCGGCAATGAAAATCTCCAACACGCGACTGTTACGTAAGCTTTGGAACTAGCGTCAGGAAATATATGGAGCTCAGCCGTATCTTGTTGAAAATCTTTAAATTGGTAACCACGATCGATTCTTACTGATTTTATTTTTACTTAGTCTTGCAGCCATTTTTTCCAAAGAACAAGCTCAGTTTCGCGTAACTCTTCGTCCCAACCGATATTAATTTTCCATACTTCTTGTAATAAAATCTGGAAATGAATTGTGAAAGGCGTGAGAAAACCTAACGGATCAAAGATTGACATAATTACCCTTAAAAATTGACGCTTTGTAGGAATTTTCTTTCCTTCAATTATTTCAGAAGAAATTTTGTTATTGTTAATTTTAAAAGTCAATTTGTCTGATAGATTTAACCAGTGAAGCCTTAAAATATTTTCAATCGCGTTTTCTTTTTCCAAATTGATCAATTTTGTCGAAGTTTCCGTTAAGAGAATTTTAGTCAAAACCTCAGGATAGTTGCTCGCCCAACCGTGGGTTTCCCAATTTGCGTATGCATTTATTTCTTTTACCTGCGAAACTCTATTTACTGCTTCTATTATCGACTTGCAACTATTTAAATAATCATCCATGTAACAATTTTCGATGATACTTTTGGCTACTTCAGGATAACGTGATAGAAACAAGCTAGCATTCTTATTTTTAATATACAAGGCATTGCATGGAGAAAACTTACCATCAAACAACATAGATAACATTCTAAATTCGCTATATTGGGCTGATCTTTTTTTTCCCTTCCAAAGAAAACGTTGGGTATCTCTATCCTCTCTTCTAATTTTGATTTTTAGTAACATGTCCTTTAAATCGGCCCCTATCGCGTAATTGAACTGTCTGAATCGCATTAGTATTTCGAGTAAGGATTTTAATAGATCTGGTCCTGATAATAACAAATCATTAAAACTAATCTTCTTTGTTTTTGCGGCCGCGTCATATACTAATCGTACTTTTCTGGGCTTATTAGTATTTTGCACACCAAAATGAGGTAAATACCGAAGTTTTTCATTGATTGAATTTTCGGGGATTTTCTCTGCGTAATTACTTTCGAATAATCGATCCATTTCTCTATAATACATCTTCGCGAACTCCTCGTTACGATCAAGTTTTTGCTTTAAAAGTCGAAGTCTTTGAACTGCTGTAACTCGCCCATCGGTAATAAAAGTGTCGTCATTCTTCCATAGTAATCCTACTTCCCACCTACCATTCACGTATTTACTCGTATTTTCCAAAATTTCAATCGCGCGTCTATCCTCCTTCGTAGCTTTTACAAAATTTCTCACTCCTAATGATTCTAAAACAAAGTAATCTCTCACTTCTTTGTCCATGTTTTCAAACTTTTTTTCCCATTTTAATTTTTTTATATTTTCAAACTTTCAAGTGGTTAATGTGTTCACCTGTACATCTGAACTCGAGTCGACCATTCCATGTATTGCCCATCCCAAAGTACATTGCGAAACCACTAAATTGCGTTTATTTACAAAGAAAAATTGACGTGTGATAATTAAATCGATATTATTTTGGCCTATTATTATATCTGGCTCACCTTGGAAAGAACAAACAAAAATACCTGTTTTTTCTTTACAAAATTCCGATAATTTCGAGCTTAAGTATCCAATGGACAGTGCAAGGTTTTTAACAATTGAAACGTTCTTAAGGGTACACGTTTCACAGTCAACCTCTATTCTCAAATCAGTTTTTCTATTTGCCATCATTATTTTTACTTCAATAATAGGCCAAAATAATATCGATTTAATTATCACACGTCAATTTTTCTTTGTAAATAAACGCAATTTAGTGGTTTCGCAATGTACTTTGGGATGGGCAATACATGGAATGGTCGACTCGAGTTCAGATGTACAGGTGAACACATTAACCACTTGAAAGTTTGAAAATATAAAAAAATTAAAATGGGAAAAAAAGTTTGAAAACATGGACAAAGAAGTGAGAGATTACTTTGTTTTAGAATCATTAGGAGTGAGAAATTTTGTAAAAGCTACGAAGGAGGATAGACGCGCGATTGAAATTTTGGAAAATACGAGTAAATACGTGAATGGTAGGTGGGAAGTAGGATTACTATGGAAGAATGACGACACTTTTATTACCGATGGGCGAGTTACAGCAGTTCAAAGACTTCGACTTTTAAAGCAAAAACTTGATCGTAACGAGGAGTTCGCGAAGATGTATTATAGAGAAATGGATCGATTATTCGAAAGTAATTACGCAGAGAAAATCCCCGAAAATTCAATCAATGAAAAACTTCGGTATTTACCTCATTTTGGTGTGCAAAATACTAATAAGCCCAGAAAAGTACGATTAGTATATGACGCGGCCGCAAAAACAAAGAAGATTAGTTTTAATGATTTGTTATTATCAGGACCAGATCTATTAAAATCCTTACTCGAAATACTAATGCGATTCAGACAGTTCAATTACGCGATAGGGGCCGATTTAAAGGACATGTTACTAAAAATCAAAATTAGAAGAGAGGATAGAGATACCCAACGTTTTCTTTGGAAGGGAAAAAAAAGATCAGCCCAATATAGCGAATTTAGAATGTTATCTATGTTGTTTGATGGTAAGTTTTCTCCATGCAATGCCTTGTATATTAAAAATAAGAATGCTAGCTTGTTTCTATCACGTTATCCTGAAGTAGCCAAAAGTATCATCGAAAATTGTTACATGGATGATTATTTAAATAGTTGCAAGTCGATAATAGAAGCAGTAAATAGAGTTTCGCAGGTAAAAGAAATAAATGCATACGCAAATTGGGAAACCCACGGTTGGGCGAGCAACTATCCTGAGGTTTTGACTAAAATTCTCTTAACGGAAACTTCGACAAAATTGATCAATTTGGAAAAAGAAAACGCGATTGAAAATATTTTAAGGCTTCACTGGTTAAATCTATCAGACAAATTGACTTTTAAAATTAACAATAACAAAATTTCTTCTGAAATAATTGAAGGAAAGAAAATTCCTACAAAGCGTCAATTTTTAAGGGTAATTATGTCAATCTTTGATCCGTTAGGTTTTCTCACGCCTTTCACAATTCATTTCCAGATTTTATTACAAGAAGTATGGAAAATTAATATCGGTTGGGACGAAGAGTTACGCGAAACTGAGCTTGTTCTTTGGAAAAAATGGCTGCAAGACTAAGTAAAAATAAAATCAGTAAGAATCGATCGTGGTTACCAATTTAAAGATTTTCAACAAGATACGGCTGAGCTCCATATATTTCCTGACGCTAGTTCCAAAGCTTACGTAACAGTCGCGTGTTGGAGATTTTCATTGCCGAACAGTAAATTTAAGGTCGCAATAATTTTAGCAAAAAGTAGAGTAGCCCTCATTAAACCGCAAACTAATCCGGGGCTCGAATTACAAGGAGCAGTTTTAGCAACTAGGATGGCAAAAGTAATTTGTGAAGAGCATAATTTCATAGTAACCTATCGTGTATTTTGGACTGATTTGGAGATAGTTTTATATTGGATTCATAAAGAGGCGTACGAATTCAAAGTATTCGTGGAACTCGATTGGGGGAAATATATGAATATTCAAAAAAATCTGAATGGCAATGGGTTCCTTCTAAAGAAAACCCGGCTGATGATAAGACCAGGTATTCTTTTAATGATTTAAAAAATAAAAGTCGGTGGTATATGAAGCCGGCAGTCTTATGAGAAAGTGAATCGCAATGGCCAAAGACGGTTATCAATCGTAATTTTGAAAATAACGAAATTAACACGTCCAAAATTAAAAAATTTGTTGCATTTACTACAAGTTTAAAGCTGGTTGTCGAATTCTTAAGATTTTCTTCTTGGAATGAGGTAATTGTGACAGTGACGCACGTTTTTAGTTTTATTAATCGTTTAAAAAAGTTAAATAATACGCCCTCAGAGCTGTATAAAAGGGCAAAAATGTATTGTATCAAGATAAGTCAAAATAATTCTTTTTTCGAAGAAATCGGTGCTTTAAAAGAGGTCAAACATTTTCCCAAAAAAAGTCATATCTTAAATCTAAGTCCCTACATAGATAAGTCCGGTATTTTACGAGCCCAAGGTCATTTACAAAATTTTACCAAAAGTAATCACTTAACTAAATTAATTATTTTAAACGCAAAAGACTACTTAACTCGATTATTAGTAAAACATTACTATAAGAAGTTTTATCACGCAAATCACGAAAGCGTAATTAATGAAATTAGACAGAAATATTGGATGATTGGTCAAAGACAATACTTGCGTCAGGTAGCAAATAATTGTACAATATGTCTGTTACATCGTGCAAAGTCTGAAAACCCTAAAATGGCAGATCTTCCGTCAGCAAGATTAGGATACCGAATCCGACCATTTACTCATTGCGGTCTTGATTACTTTGGTCCGATTGAGGTATTGAATGGAAGACAGCGAGAGAAAAGGTACGGCGTTATGTTTACCTGTATGTAGATACGGGTGGCTCATCTTGAAATGTCTTACGGCTTATCTACTGACTCGGCTATCACGTGTTTTAAAAGGTTTATTGCGCGTAGAGGACGTTCAGAAAATATTTACTGTGATAACGGGACTAACTTTCGCGGAATGAGTAACGAACTAAGTCGACTAATAAAAGAAACAGATTTTAAGAAAGTAAATGTATTTGTTATAAAAGAAGAAATCTCTTGGCACTTTAACCCTCTAAGGGCATCTCATATGGGCAGTGCATGGGAGCGATTAATTCGTTCAGTAAGATCTGCGCTTTATACGATTTTTAGGGGTCATGTTATGAAAGACGAAAGTTTAGCCACAGCTCTGGCTAAAATTGAGCATTGTTTAAATTCACGACAGTAGTTGTTGCAACACTTTGGCCCGTCACAACAAACCCCCACCACCTACGTAGGAGCTGTCCATGGTGAGCAAATACGAGGCATGCGGGGTGGGGGACATGACCCCACCACGGTTAGGACCCCTCCCAACTTTAAGCAT
Organism: Copidosoma floridanum; assembly: GCF_036245765.1. Classification (NCBI taxonomy): domain Eukaryota; kingdom Metazoa; phylum Arthropoda; class Insecta; order Hymenoptera; family Encyrtidae; genus Copidosoma; species Copidosoma floridanum. The sequence continues at coordinate 2,561,184 of NW_028321888.1, forward strand.
GGAGAGAGGGCTCCCCCACTTTTGAGTTACTAGATAGGTTAAAAATTCTCGTTTAGTATAGGTATTCTTTTTATAATATTAATAGGTTTCTCCAATATACAGGGTCCAAAATATTTTTTAATTTTTTTCATGACATCAAAATAAAATGTGATGTAAAAGGATGAGGTGTGAATTTTAGGTAAGTAACAACAAAGGTACATACTTTTATTTATTTATTTTAGAATTCAAAGCCTTTACAAGTGCAATTGTATGAAATGATGCAATATTGTATATAAAATCGCATACATATTCTTTTGTTAAATATTCGCATTTCGTCGTATCTGTAGACACGACTTTTTCATACACACTCTCTAAATCTGAATCATTCATTTCTCTTACAATTTTCTTTACAATATCGGGTCTATAATAATGGATTGGCGCTTCATACATATTACTACCTTTTTCTGAAATATAATCTATAAATTTCTGCACAACAGTAGGCATCAAATCAGACAAATCACTCAATACACGTAAATTACAATCAATATATTTGACAATAAATTTGCTTAAATGATCAAAGGTCACCTTTTTTAGAACTAAACTACGACGATATTGCTTCGCGACACTACCACTCACACCTTGTTTTCGTCCTTCTTAAAGCTCAATAGCCTTGTCGTTATAACTTACAGTAAGCTTTAGAGACCAGTTGGAGCCATAAATTTTGATGTCCTGCAAGTTGCTGTCGTCTGTGGTAAAATACTTCTCAATGTCTGTAAACGCCAACTTGAATTCGTTCCAATCCGAAATTTTGAAAGGAATCCCTTCGAAATCTGTGCCCAATAGACGAACTACAGGTTCCCAATCGTTGTCAAGTAATTTCTTATATTCCAGACAAACTATGACTTTTTTGCCAAATGATTTATTCAATCCATAAAGCTTGCAAAAAATCTGCGGAGGTGACTGTTGATCCTGGTTTGCACTTGAGAGATCGATTGCTACCGACGCCCCAACCCTCTTTTTCTGGAACTCCATTTTTTCGTTTAATTGTATTGACGATATGACGAGCAGGCGGAGACTAACGACTAATCCGACTTTTTATACTAGTTGTAGCTCGAAAGAGACAGTGTGAGAAACGTTTGGAGGTGGTAAGTCACATTTCAGCATGAAAAATTGCGTCGACAGCACATTCAGTATAACGTTAATCAAAGCAAGTATGATCGTGCATCGCGCGTGGATAAAAAAACGCTGCGTATGAAATTTTTTACAAACTATAAACATTCAGAGGTAGGATCGCAAAACGCTGACATCGTTTATTTTTGGAATTCATAATAATGCAACATTAGTATCTGTCACTAGATGTTCAAGAATGCGCAAACTACAAGTATATTCATGGATAAACTTATATCAAAGACATTTTACTGCAACTTTTTTGTAAACATTTTACCAGATAACCGCTGCTGACCGACACCGAGTTTCTCAAATTTTTTTTACTACATCTCAATGACATAAAACGTCTGGCAATTTCATCATTCTTTTTTAAATCAGCGGAAAAATTGTCAAGAAATTTTTGAAAACTTAAACCGTTGCTCATGTAAAACAAGAACATCAAACAAAACTGACCATATACGTTTGAAGATATGCTTTGTAACTGTTTGACATTCCAACGCAGTTTCTTACAAATTTTACGAAATCGATTAATGTGCTGTGATACATAAGGTTAAATACCATAGCTATCGAAATATAAACCATTGGAATGTGCATCAACGTATATAGCAACCCAATGCATACCTGGTTTTGTGTGATCGTCAGTGTTAATAACGAGTGCTGTCGATTTCGTCCACACCCGTGGGATCTGATCGGCTGGGAACACACCGGTGGTATGCGTTGTGATTTGCGACAGGATCTGCAGTATCTGTAGGCTATCCATTACGTTCACAGAGCCAAGATTTCAGTTTATGAGCGTTATTTAAGGCACACCGATATTTTTGATGATTTGGTTTTAATGCGTGATGCATACAATACACAACCGATGATAAATCTTTTAAAGATGGACAGTCAATATCGTATTCTAAATTTTTTACTTGACATAGAGCTATTTTATGTAAATCATATCACTTTTCGCAACCTCTGACGTAAATTTTTCTCGCACTTCTTCCAATATCATTCAAAATTAAAAAAACTGCTTTTAAAGGTACTTCACCCTCAAAGAAATCAAGTCCATGATAATGTCGGGACAACCAAATATTTTGTCGTTGCACCTACTTACTTAATTTTTGCAAACGACAAGGAGGTTTTACTACCGAATGTGCGGAAAAGTCATTGTTCAAAGCAACGATAGCAACTTCTTTCGGCACCATTACGTCTTTCTTTACCTTGAAATACTGAATGTCGACTACGAGCTCCATTGCGATTTATGGATGATTGAGCGTACCAGCAGCAACTAACCCGAGAGACGATTGGCGTGTCCAAGTAGTGAGTGTAAGTATAATATATGTAGTTAGTGGCGCCATCTAACCGCTAAAGTCGACCATGATTTGACGTGACGCATCGATTTCGAGAATATTCTCGTACTCGGCATACTCTATACAATTAACGGTCAAAGTTAGAGCGTCGGCAAATCGAACGTCCAATCTAACACTGCCATGTTTAATTAGGTTCCAATGAGAACATTCGTTGGCCGATAAATCCGGTGTTAAATCGAAAGCAAAGAGACAGTAACCGTTTGGATAAGATTCGCGATCAATGTGGCTTCCTTCATTGAGAAAGTGAGCGCCCGTGCCCGAAAACGAGGTATAATAAGCATCTACGTATAAATTATTCGTTTTAAAGTCTGGCTGTGATGGTTTGGAAGGAGCTTGAACACCGTCAATGTACAAACAAAGAAAATTTATATTGAAATGATGAAAATTAAACGGATTCATAGTACGATCGCCATTATAAGCTTGATTTTTCACGAAACCGACGATTATCTGCTTATGTAACTGGCCCAAAATAATATCATCTAAAGTTTCGCCATGAATACCACTATGCATCGTCACAGCTTTCACTTCGACACGCGTGAGCGGATATTTTGCTGTACTCTTTGACAGAGCTTTGGTATGGGCTAATAAAATAGATGGGCTTATTTTAACGCGTCTCACTAAAAGATTTGCTTTTTCGATACGAACGGAAACCAAGTTTGAAGTGTCTATGAGACAAAATGCATCGCGAGATCTTACTAATCACATTCTCACCTCTACGCCATTGATGAGTAATTGTTCCTGATTGCATACATCGCAATGAAGATGACCAATCAGATCAATCGATTTCTTTGCTGGTAGTAGTGTACGTCGCTTGACCAGACCCGCGTTGGCATCCAACACATTGTCCATCTTTGTCGCTGTATCGTCGCACCATAATTAACTCGTTAAATGGGATGATTTTGCTGCAGGACCGTAATTCAATAAAGTTTCTAAATACGCTCTGTAAGCGTACTCGTTGTTAGGAGGTGATACAGGTTTCTGATTGAAAAACACATCGACTTGATTGAACAACGAATGCATAAAATTATTGATTGGTCCCGTCTTTGAGATTTTAAATTCTACGACAGTATTTAATTCTTCATCTTCATTGACGGCCAATTTGACACGAAGACTGAGCATCGTGTGGGCGAGATCGATGTATTCATCACCATTACCTCGTACGACAAATTCGATCGCTGAATCATCCGTGAGCGATAATATCGGCTTGTATTAAATCCAGTGCGATTCCTCGATAGTTGTTTGAGTCGGTGGAGTATCAAACAAAAGAAGCTCAGACTTTAAGCACTCGCATGAGTTACTGTGTAGAAAAGCCATTTTTTAAAAATTTAACTTTCAAAAATATCTCTTGCAGTTCTCTGTCCCTTCTTCTTTTTTCTTTTTATTGTTCTCTTTTTCTTCTTTTTATCTTGCTTACGCGCTTTCTTAGTTTTTTTCTTTTAACTCTTACGACGACCACGTCTTGACTGCACAGTTCTACGAAGCAATTGCAACTGAAATAGTTCGTCGAGTCGTCCAAGTTTATATCCCGAATCTTCCATCAGCTTGTCCAATTTTTCCTCGGCTTTTCTCTTCAGCGCATTAACAGACTCCATCACACAAGTGTAGAATGTCTCTTTGAAAGGTATATTTTTAGCGGTGACGTCAGACATAATGTTCATACCTGCACGAACAGCTTCTTTGCCAACAGCTTTGGCACCTCGTTTAATGAGTGATAAAACTCGTCAAAATACTCCAGCAAAAAGCGATCCGATACCTCCGTGTCCTTGTTGATAGGGGGTCCCAACGTAAATGCATCCAACACCTCCTCCTCTGTTTCCATAAATTGTGGTCAGACTTCTACCACCACTACCACTTTGTGCAATAAAGTAGTCCTCGTAAGGATCCATAATTTTTAATCGATTCGTTTAAAGTGAAGCGTTACCATCAGCGTCCCAAAGTCGAATGGTATGGGGGCACCAATCAGGTCCCTTATATCGATTTCAATGTTGTGAAAGGAGTTAAACAATAATGGTGTATACATAGGTGGTGAGAAAATTTTATTTTTAACACAACCGTACGCGTAACCTTGAAGATCCAACGACACCGCCCGCAACAAACGTGATTGAACGTCTCCTACAATGTATGGTTCACAGATGTCGCTGTGAATCATGAGCATTGACGGTAAAGCATTGGCAAGATTTGCTGGATGAATGGATTGAATTCCGTTATTTTCCAAGAAAAGACTCGTTGCACTTTCAAAGCCCAAGATTTTACGTAATTTTTCGGACAATATTAAATAGCGATTCATGTATTTACTGCGCGCTGTTTCTGAACAGACTAACTTAGCCACTACGTAAACACCCCTTTCCAAACTGAAAACCACGTGATCTTGTGTGGTATCGAAACTATTGATTTCTTGTATCATTTCTTCGATATTTGTGTATAGACCGGGTCGTATGTAATTATCTACATGAATCACAGGACGTTCTGTGTGTACATTATTGTGTAGTCATGGTATATATTGTAGGGAAATTTTTCTTTCGTTATTTCTTATCACATGTTGAAACGTCAATGGTAATGGAATCTCTGTTATACCAACATTCCATTGACCTTGCAAACTAATTTGCTAAGGTAATCTTGTCACGTAGTGCGTAGTAGTATTATCAGGATAATACTGCATGCTACTGTTGCTAGACAACACAACGTAAAAGTCGTCCTTCATTTTATATCTTTTAAATAATTATCTTTTATCCAGGAATTAAATTTTTCAAGATATCCCTTCCAGCTGACGAAAAATTCTTTAGAACGTCCTTTACCTCGACTTTTCAATATCTTGTCAACCTCGAAGAAGCTCTCGCTCAATTCCTTTCGTACTCTGCTTAACTCTTCCTCGTAAAAGAAACCGTCAATGTCTTCGTCAGCCAAATCTCTGACAAAATAAGCTGGAGGTTGTTGCGTGCAAGAGATACGTACAATTCTAAACAACTCTAAAGTCCAACCGCTTTCGTAACCTTTGGCAAAGACACTTCTCGTCTTACTGATTTGAACTAAATCTCCAACGTTGTACTTTTGATTTTTATAAATATGCCTATCATAACGTTGCTTTATGTTTTCTCGTGCTCGTACAACATTGTGCAAAGTCACGTCAGCTGGCGCCATCTTTGTTGACGAATGCTTCGTGCGGTTGTATGACTCAATTATATTTGGAACAATGTCTACGAAGCGTTGATTGTTTGTGTGTGTAAAGTATCGCCACATTCTTTCTTTATTAGTTCTTATAAAACGTTCGGCTATTGCAGCCTTTGTCTGTGGGCTACGTGCTACTCTGTACTTAATGTCATTTTCTCGTAAAACGGATTGCATTTCGCGACCTACAAACGTCATCGTCGTCGTCGATCAGTAATTTTAATACTTGAGCGTTTCCGACACACTCTTGCGGAATGTTTGCCATACGAAGTGCCACTGCAAACTGATCATGGCTCACCGGTATGCATTTTTACCTGTTTCTCAAGGCATCACTAACCAGATCGACAATGTTCGACTGTGGTATGCAAACGCCACCTATGATGATGGTATATTCATTGCTCCACTCAAAGTTACCAGTAGCGCGCAATCGTCGTATGATAAGTGCAGCTTTTTGACGAAACTTTTTCGGTACGCTTTTGATAACCTCGGTATCCTACTTTTCCTCCCCTTTACGCTTCTCTTTGTCCTCGTCGACGTCGTCGTCAGAGGGATCGTTATCTTGCAATACCTTGGTATTCTCCATGATCGTGCCAGCATATCGTTTTCTTTTGCTGTCCAATTCCCTAAGGTGCAAATATCGTTGTAAAATTTGTTGGTATTTCTTCTATTTTTTCTCGCTCATCGGTATACGGTAAATTCAAGATGTCGTTCATTTTTGCGTCGAGCCAACTCATTGTTGTGCCCGGCGTTTGCACAGACTTCAGACCATCGTTGAGGAATGCGCTTCGCAATCGATCCACGCTTTCTTGACACAGAAGAATCATTTTTTTGCGTGTTCCATGTTTGTTACAGCATCAACAACACTGTTCCGAGAAGCGGACCCAACAAAGCAGGTAAGAAACTTCCTCTCTGTTGTACGATCATTTTTTTCTTTGACGACGAATGAATTTTTGCGTTCGCGAGCTTTCTGAGAACGCTGACGTGTCTACGCAAGCGTTTTTTGTGCGCCGCAGTTAGTGAAACGTTTCCTTCGAGAATCTTCAATGCACACTCGCAAATGTGCTTGATTAGCGTCTTATCTGCTTTGCGCAACAGAGCTCTCTGTTTTTCGGTGTCAAGATGATAAAGAGCTCTCAAAATGATGAAGTGCTTTTGACCAAACGGGAAACGTGACTTTGGTGCCATTACAACGATACGATTGGAACATGGTTCGCCGTGTCGCTTCCTTTCACTTGTTTCTTAGCCACGTATACGTACAGATACTCATCATCTGGAAAAATACGAGCTCGAAATTAACAATTGTCCGGTGTATTTTGTTTGAGATTCAAGAAAAGGTAACCAAATGGCTGAGAAGTAGCGTCCCAATAAGCTTCTTACAAGAACCGAGGATTTTCTGGACACACTTGTCTTGAAAGATGTTGTATTTAAGCGCGATCTCGTAAATTTCTAAAGATAACAATGTATTGCGAGTTTAGCGATATATCGCGTTGACCCTTACCTTGATGAAATATATTTTGCGTGATAAAAATTTCACTCAAATTGTTATGATGACTACCTTTAGTAAATAAGTCAACGATACCGCTACTACCGGATGATTCGCGTATCAAATCATCAATAATAACCAGTTTTGATCTATGATCGCCCACCCAATCGCTGTTTTGTGGTAATCCCTCGTGAAACTCAATATTACTCCCGAGATCGCGGTTATCAGACTGCCACTCACCGTAACAAAAAATGACCCGCTCGTTGGTAACCATACGGATAACTCGTGGTCATGCTGTCAAAATATCTTTTCTATAGACTGGTTGACATGTTTTTATTTTCGGTTGAGTCACTACATCGTGAAAAATTGTACGATGAATGGAAAAATTCGACAATTTTATTTCCATGATATTAGTCATAACAAGCTCACGAATCGTATCACAATTTATCTTTTGACTATTGCTGTAATTTAATTTGATACCTTTCACTTTGCAAACATAATCTTCACTACCATCGGGTTTTTTAATCTTATGTGCGTAAAACTTTTGCCCGCCGGATGAAAGCGAAGATCTGTATGCGCCAACTCCTTCATTGGCCAATTCGTCAGTGAGACTGCCTAGTGTCGTGCCAATGGGTAAATCGTTCAGTCCTTCTCGGGAAACATAAAAAACGGAATCTGTGTCGTAATAGAGAGCACGTTTTCCTAGAAAATGCAGATACTCGAAAAGCTCTAAGCGTGCTTGTGCTATCACAAAAGCGGCAACCACAATGTTACTTGATGGTAATGACGTCAAGGCCTCAGTCTTATAATTCCAGTTAACGTACAATGTATCGTCGTTGACGGGTAAAACGCCATTTACATCGATTTCTACACTCGTAAGTAATTCCATTAATCTTTCTGGGACCGTCATCACCTCAGTCGTTGCCAAATTTTCACGTTGACCAAATTTACCCCACAAACAATTGAGTAATAATTTTGCAACGGATCTTAAGCCAGCATTGAGGTTTATCTCATTTTTGTCGAGATTTATTCCTTCAGTTCTACGGATTTCGTCGATATAGAACTCCTTTTGCTCATTAGATATGCAGGTAGGTGGGTAACCCGAAGCTAGTGTTTGTTGTTTAAAAAACTCGTTAATATAATGTGCAAATAATCCTCCTTCGTCCGTTTCTTGATTGTACTGTGTTACCTGTTATTGATATATTTCATAAGCATTTTTAACGATATAACCTACGCGAACAGCCACCTTGACTTCTTCGGGTACCCACGTACCTCTTAGAATGCGGTCTCTTTCATCGTCATGGGTACAGTGCTCTTGAAGCATATCCTCACAACACGTACGGCACAAAGAAAAAATAAGCTTATCGTGCATTTTCACCGGTAATTCAGGATGATACAAATTTCTAGGTGGTAGCACATCACACATAAATAATCCATTCACTTGGGAAATATCATTGTCACCTATTATTTTTTTACACTCTCCTTCGTTAGAGTACAACGTTGGATGACCAACGGGGAATATACCTCGCTTGCAAATATATGGAGCATACGTCAACGTATTCAATTTTTTCTCCATCCTGACAATCGTACATTTTTACATTGTTTCCTGTTCAATCACCGAAAAATGCATCACGTGGATTCAATGGTTTTCCACTCCAATAATTTTCAATTTCTCAAATAAAATTTGAAAGTTCTTCGTTTTCACGTATTTCTCGGTTAAAGTCGCATTCTTATTTTTCTATCAACTCATAATTTGACATTCTTACCTTTTTGTTAATCGTGCAAGTTTTCTAATATCTATCATCCATTGTATCTCCAGTCGTCAAAATGGTATCTTGGTTTATTCGGTAACACCGTAGGCAGCTGTGCCAAAAGCAACCTTGAAATTGTAATACGATTCCACGATGATCATGCACACCATCTAGAGGAGTACAGTATTCATCGACGAGGATACCTTCTGGTAAGCATCTCTCTTGGCAGTGTCCAACGTGTTCGATAAATCGCTGGAGAACGTGTTTTTCCATCCAATAAAGCCATTTTAAAGATATTTCAGATTGATTGTTAGCCATTCTGTAACCTTTTTGTGGTATTATACCAATTTGATTTTTTTTCAGAAATTTTTTTCTATACACACGCATGCTGGTCGAAGCGATCGTTGTGCATTCCCCAAAAGGGTCCACCTCGAATTTTTCAAAAGTTTTTCGAAAAGCTAAGCAAGCTAATCTTAAAATGTTCACGTCTTGCCTACAGTATTTTATAATTTCACTTTTAAAGTCAAATATATAATTATTTTCTACTTGTTCATTGTACCATTTTAAAAACTGATCTCGATCTTTCGTATGCATGCTATCGGGTGAATATATGTCGAGCGGTGGTAAAAGATCTATGTACGATTGATTTTCGAGCTTCTTAAAAAAATGTGGAAAAATACCTTTTTCAATTTCCGACAGACCGTACGACTTGGGTAAGCCGCTTAAAGGCATATGAAAGAAATTAAGACTATCGATAAATTTTATTTTCATAAATTCCATCAATATTATTTTTGATCCATTCATGATAAAGGATGGTACTACGCGTTCGCCGTGTTTTTCCACTATATACTTAAAAATAAATTGAGCATCGAATCCTTGCAAGATCTACCAACTTGATTTGATTGGATTAGTTTGAAAAATATATTCTCGAATGCCGCAATGATCGCAGTTTATCGAAATATCTTGTACGTTGCTACAAGCATTACAAACTTATTGAACAATACACAGATTTACTTTGTGGATTTTTTTTTCCTCATCACCCACGATGGGTGTCGTCTGTTCTGTTTCAAAATCATAGAATAATATTAAAAAATTAGGTTTTTGCTGTTCAATTTTAACGGTTTAATGTAACATTGATGATTTACAGGTAAATACTCTTTACAATTGCAACAAAAAGAAATACCGCATTGATGTTGATGTTTCTTGTTTGATATTCACACAATTTTGCAACATAACAAGCAAATTTTTATTTTTTCGCAAACGGTAAAAGATTTATGATACGAACCTTTTTTTAAATGACTTTCAAAACACGTGAAGTTAAAAAATAATCTGTGGCACGAATCACACTTTTTTGATGGACCCATCACATCGCGAAGAGGAGATTGCATACACTTGTAGCATTTGTTGGAGCATCTGTGATCCTTGATACGCTAATAACTCTTATTGCACGGTATACAGTATCCGTAACTACCGCTTGCACCGATCAAATTCAGTATAGGCTCGTAATGCTCAGCGTTTTCATAGTACATTAATCGTAACGTATAAACGATTTGTCCTTGAGTCTCTAAAACTAAACAAGTACCATCGTACAGGAGACGATGACCACACCCAAAATTTTGAAACGAATAAACGACAATTGCTGTCTTGTGAGTAGAAAAACAATTTTGAAACTCGTGAACTTCTGCGAGGCCAAACCCTGTATCAGGCACACAAATTTTTGTCAATCGCAAAAGCTCTTCGGCAGCTCTCTTTTGAGTGTATATAAGCGTCGCGTTTTATAAGGTTCCAATAATTATGTAGCCTACCTGTGCGTATTTGTCCCCGGACGACGTAAGCGTAAGCTGCTGCTAGAGTTCGTGGTAAACGAAGATTATCATTGTTATTAATGGTTAATATTGATTTATTCCGTACGTTGTTCTCAGTCAAGGTTACACGTCCTCTTCCACTGATGCCACTTATAATGGCACAATTAATTGACAAACTGTCATCGATTTCAAAGTCACTCGAACTCTGGACGGCATTAAACAAAACATCCCATGAATTTTCAACAATAAAATTTCTAGTAGGCCTAAAAAATATCCACAACGGCCCGTGATGAAACATTTGAGAATTTATCGTAATACCTATAAAGTCTTCAGGATTACTTTTTTTGACTAAATGATTATGTAAATCATTCATACAATCCTCAAGCCATGCGTATAAATTAACATTTGGGGGTGGTCTCGCCAATCTACCTTGAATTTCTCGTCCTTCATAATTAAATCGACGATATCGTTTAGTTGTTACGTTTTCGATGATAAAACGTGGACGATCCCCTTCGCCATTCTGCAACGGTAATTCTTAAAAAACATTTTGAATATTTGAAAATAACTAGAGAAAAAGATGCATCTCATAATATTTACCATCATCCTTGCTACTGTCGCTGCTACTACTACTACTGCTACTATTGCTGCTACTACTACTACTACTACTACTACAATCTTCTTTTTCGCGTGCTTCTTCCGTATCTGAATGTTTTTCATCATCACCACTAATATCTTCGTATATCGGTCGATTTAAACCGCTAGTCGATTGTTGTGGATTTTCTTCTGCAAGTAAAAATGTAAAAACTATACCTGATCATTTAATATAGTAATATAGTCTGCTTACCTCTCATAGTGGGCGGTGTACATTCCATGATTGTATCAACATTGAAAAGTACTTCGTCCCCAAGTGTATCATCATGCATTTGCCTTATCACTAGGTATAACTAAATTTTTAATGACTGAAAGTAAACAAAAGCAATAATTTTAAGGTATACTTACGGTAACAGCGCACGATTTTTTTTGCCAATGGATGATTACGATTGACAAATTTTTAAACAGCTTTTACAACAGTTTCGTGAACGAATGTATCATTAAAAAGACCACGCTTAAACATGTCACTCACGGTTTTTATTCGACAATGTCAGACAAGAAAATACAATTTTTTGAGTAATATATTGATCGATAATAATTGAAAATTACTACTCCAGGCGCTACCACACATAGTATGAATGTGTGGTTCACGAATGAGTGCAACGCGTAGCAAACATTTAAGTACGCTTATCAAATGAGCTTTCGTAATAGGCTTCATTGTTAATGTTGAAACGATACTGAGGGCTGAGCGTCTTTCTTCTGCTATTAACATAATATTTTTGCAAGAAATTGTGATTGGTCGACTTTTTCCCCCGTGAGTCGTTGCTTTACTTTCAGGAATGTGCTGACTTTGGTTCATAGAGTATCGATGTGCTAGGTCAACGCGTGGCTCGCTAAAAAACGATCTCATTACTCGCATAATCTACCTCTGATCTCATATGTATGTATGATTATTTTTATACCTAGCGTTTTTACACATGTCTGTAATGGGAGGGAGGGGTGTAAGGTAGGAAGATTCTGCAACATTGTGTAAAAAATGATTTATGGATTTACGAACTTAGAGAAAAAAAAGTCAGTTACTAAAATGCTTCCAACTGAGTCGATGGACCTCTTTGAAGGCGCAACTGTGAGTGATGCTAACGATCAGGCGGCAATTCAAGAAGCGCATATACCACCATCTGTACGGGAGTTTTTCCACTTGCAGCATTTACGGCGATTACGGAAATACCTGTTTACCAGACCATCAGTGATTAATGTGTTGATGGAAGTGATTGTGTATGAGAATCAATATCGGTATTACCAGGCGTACATCGTTTGATTCCCCGATTTACATGCAATGTGGCTGCGAGAAATAACATATGACAATCTAACGTGGTATACGTACAACTATGCTGTGGAAGTGCCCCAGAATGACCCTTATTTAATATTTGCGTATTTTGAAGAAAACCGGTAGATTAGCATATACGCTGCGAGATTGGTATATTACGAGGACATTACAGGTAATAGATTAGAGCTGTAGCATCAATAAAGAAAGTGAAGTGTTATGTAAATTTTTAATGTACATTGGTTATTATTATGTGTTGTGATACTTAATATATATTATATGTGATAATATCAAAACTGTAAAATTATTCTTTCAACCAACAATGTTTGTTAATAAATTGTATTCACACAAATTTCAAAAATTTTTATAAAATTTAAAATACCCAGTGTGACTTCGTTCATTTTCACTAAATTAATACAAAGAGACAAATTGCGAGATCAATTTGCGTGCGTCAAAGCAATATACCTCGTATGTAATAGAATACTTATTATATTACATATCATCGCTCTCCACGTTTCCAGGATTTCGTATGTCTCTCTCTCTCTCTTTCTCCTTCTCTCTCTCTTCACCTCTCTCTCTCTCTTTCTCTCTTTCCGCGACGTTTAGATTTCGCATGTTCTCCCCTCCGCTCGACAGTTTTTCATACTCCTACCTCACAAATACTTGTATGCAACACTTCGTCAAAGCAGACCCCCTATCCGAGTGGTGGGGGTTTGTTTTGACGGGCCGAAGTGTTGCAACAACTACTCACGACCGTTAGTTCATGTTTCTGTAGATTCACAGGATCACGAAGCGCTCACGCCTAATCACTTTCTTATCGGCTCTTCATCAGGAGAAATCAGATTTGGTGCGTATAAAAAACAAACATCACGTACTAGAAAACAATGGTGTATAGCACAACAATTAGCCGATGAATTTTGGAAACGATGGATGTGCGAGTATTTACCTACTCTAATTCCTCGAAAAAAGTGACTTGAAAACGACAAAGCGATGAAAGAAAGTGATATTGTTTTGGTTATTGATAATAGTCTTGAGCAAAATCAATGGCAAAAAAGCGTAATAACTCGCGTTTTACCGAGCTAAAACGGACAGGTGAGAGTAGTGGAAGTTCTAACAGCAAATGGTTTATACCTAAGGCCAACTAGAAAGCTAATACGGTTTGCAAGCGAACAAAACTCAGATGTTTTGTACAAGGGGGAGGATGTTCCCGACTAAATCAATGAATTGTAAATAAAAATGTAAACTTGCTTCCTTCTTATATTTAAAGTAAGGAGGTAAGAGCGTCTCGAGCTCACTGATACTTAAAATCACTGAGTAGATTGCTCGAGCTCGACGATTAGTGAACAAGGTATCGTTCGAGGCCGCTTGTCTTTCGTCTATACAAAGATTAAAGAGAACTTACGGGGTGAAAGAGGAGTGATCTTCTCTCTCACGGATGGAAATCGTGAGACGTTCAAATGCTTGGATTCAAATACGTTGCCATGCCATTATTCATTTTTTGTTATAAACAGCTTATATAATAAAAACCTGATGAAGAAGAAAGCAAGCTCAACTTTGCTATTGTACTTTGAGGCAACAGCATCGTTTGCCTAGTTAATTTACGCAATGAGTTTTATTTAATAAATTTCTTGATTTTAAATTTCTAAAAATTCTTCTTGTGCGTTTTAATATAAAGTATGAATGAAAGAATGACTAACCATGTGGCTCAATGTATGGCTCAAAGTATGGCTAAACGTATCGTTTAAGGTATGGCTCAAAGTATTGCACAATGTACGGCTCAAAGTATGGCTCAACGTATGGCTCAAAATGTGGCTAAAAGTATGCTTAAACGTATGGCTCAAAGTATGGCTTAAAGTATGCTTAAACGTATGGCTCAAAGTATGGCTTAAAGTATGTTTCAAAGTATGGCTCAATGTATGGCTCAAAGTATAGCTAAACGTATAGTTTGAAGTATGGCTCAAAGTATTGCACAATGTATGGCCAAAAGTATGGCTAAAAGTTTGGCCTTGTATCTTGCTACATGACTTGCATTTTGCCTGGCTAAATGTCTGGACTTTGACGGTTACAATAAAGAACCGTATAATTTTTTCTTTAAACTTAATGAACATAGTGTTTTTAAAAAATAATTGTATTTCTTTAATAGTAAGAAGTTCATTATTGAACACAATGCTGGACCTCAGACCTCAAACTTTGTCATTTGTTTTTTTTGTACAGGTGACGAATACAGTCAAACTATATGTAATGTCGATACAATTATTTTCTGTAGCCAAGACAATTTGGCCCTGCTTATTAACAAATGTTGTCAGGCATAGAAAGGTGAGTATTGTACATAAAAGATGAGGTTTTTTTTTGTACGCGAATAATTAACGTTGGTTACATAAATATGCACATATGAGTATAGGTAATTTCGTCGTGATTGACTGAGAAAAAGCCACGAATACAGATAGATACTCGAACGTAGTTGAAATACAGTAATAAACGGTTCGTAGTGGTGTGAAAAGTTTTAATAATGAAAGCCAGAGTTCAAAGTCGTTTTCAACCAGGGACGCCTTTTAATTTATTTATCCTTTAGACCTTATTCTGTGAACACGGAGTTTGTATATCATGGCTGCTAGTACACGTAAGAACTTGGGGATATTGTCGATCTTTGGTCACGTATATTGCAACAAAATTTCCACATCAAATCCGGCCATGCGTGCATACACTTTGGGCTGACACTTAGAGTCACATACTTATAATGCTTTATGCATCATTTTACATGCTTACAATAGTAAAACAGTTATTAAAGTAAAGTTAAATCGTGAACAACGAAAATAAATGAGAATAGTTCCATTGGTTTCAGGAATTTTTATAAAGTTCAAATAATTTTTCAATATATTACTATAATTTTAGTACTCATACATATTAAGAAAGTCCCTATAATTTCTTAAAAAAATATGCTTTTATTTTTCTTTAAAACTGGTTATTTGTCTTAGAAAAACTTGATCTCGTGTACGGGAGTCAGTATTCATTGCCACAAGCAAAAGTCCAGGATAACGTGGGATCTACAAGTAGTATGTTTTCGAAACTGGACCTGGAAGAGGTGGTGGAGTCCAGATCTAAGCTCATAACACCTGTAAGCAATAGCGCATATGAAATAATTAAAATAATTAAGACATGAAATGAGAAAAACATTTATTATCAGTAAATGATCAATATAGTTATAATTAATTACAAAATAGATTTTGCTTATAATGATGTTGTTAACAGCCGTTAACCAGTTTGTATGTAAAAAAGTAGAGTCAGCATACCTATTTGTGTAAGAATAGTTGTGACAATTCATATTAACGATTCTTATTGAGTATTTTTTGGCTATTTATAGTTACATAATAATAAAACTACTTATTCATCGGTTCACTACGATAAGCGCTTTCTAACACTAAAGGCTATCGATTTCTTATACAAGACAATAATGCAAATGATTTAGATCATTTAGATAAAATATTGTCTGTGTGAATAAAAATGCGGTGATTTAGGAATAAATATTATGCAAAAAAAAATTTTGATGCCAAAATTTTTGGTCATTTTCTACTAGCTTGTGCATTATTTTTTGTGTAAAATCGTGTGCATTGGACACAGTCTGCTATACTTAATATGATTCTCATAAAGGTAAGTTAAGTTTTGCTCTCCTAAATTGTATGTTTACATTTATGAAAGTCTTGAAATGTATAAATCACATTTGTATGCTTAGAAATTATTTTTTTGGTATTGTAAAATTATGGATTTGCTTTCAAAATAAGAAGTATCGACATGAAAAATAAGGTCATCATCATCAAAGTTTATAACTATAAAAGTATAACCTCCAAAAATTCCTGATAAACAATGAAATTGAATCATCGACATCATAAGATAAGTAATTTGAAGTCACATATGTTTATTGATAACCTTCAGAGCTTCTTCTACAGTTCATAGCAGTTATAATGAGTAGAGGTTACGAATGAGTGGTTATAGCAGTGCTGTCAACTTCAATGAATAGCTTAAACTCAACATTTTTTTAAATACTACTGGGTTTCAGAATAGTAAAAGACCTGGAAAAATCGTTATAGTTATTAAGCATTTAGTTTGATGATTTAACTCTCAGCAAATCATGTGGCTAGCTTGTCTTACAGTTTTATATGTTACTGAAGAGTTTGACATTCTATGTCATACACTAGATAGATATATTTGGACTTATTCATTACTAGTCGAACAATAGACAAACGATGAATTTCACAACTCATTAGCGCTTATACACGGAAAGACCTTTTTCGTTGAAAATCCCCTACCACAAGCAGTTATGAGCTGTTCAGTACGTGGTAAGGATATTAACCGCATTACCACAGTATAAAACCTATGCTTAAATGAAATATCCTACTACCACAAGTCAGAATCATGTCAGTGCCTGGTGGGTGTTTTTCGCCTACCAAGTATTTCTTTCAGCAATGCAAAATAGTGCATGCGTAAAAGAGTCTTCTAGCACTTGTGTTTCATTAGTCTGTGTACATATACACAATCCTGTTTTGTTGATACTCTTTTGTGGGTTATAAAATTATGTATATACTTCTTAGTACACTGGATTGTGTTGACTATATGCACTTATTACGATAAATTATAATTAAAGTTTAGTAAGTAAAGAAGAAGATTCACGTTTGCTCGTAATCAACAAACCCTCACGCAAATAAAGAAAGGAATAAAGCACGATGATCTACTGTCACGTGTGTATATATATGTACTATGTATAGTAAGCGGCGAATTTGACGTACTGCTCACTCTGCGCATGCCACTGATTTTTCGAGGCTACCGTTGGTAAGCGAAAAACACTTACCACAGCCACTGAAAACGCATATTGCTGTCATCAGACAAACATACTTAGCATGAATTTTGTTGTCGTGACTAATGTGGGACTAGAAATTTCAATTACTAGACTGACGTAAAATGTTACTGATCTGACATACATACAATTTAATAAGTTAATTACTTGATGTTAAAAGTCGTGGTAGAAGATTTTCAACGAAAAAAGTCTTTCCTTGATATAGGCAAAGTGACAGAAGTAGACGATCAAGGGCGTTGAACTCGATCAGAGGTAAAGGAAGATATATTCAATTACAGGAAAGAACATCTTTTTCATTCAGGTTTTAATCCAGTATTATACAAAGCATTACACAAGTAATTCTTTTTTTGTAATAAGGTTCTTCATCAAGGATCCGATGTTGTGCCAATCGAATTTACGAGTAAAAGTATTTTGATGTTCTCAAACAACAGATTTCGAATTTTTACTCTTTATGTGTTCGTTAATGCGGACCTCTGCGGCTCGCTTTGTATCACCCACATATAACGCCGAACAGGTTTTACAATAAAATTTACCTACAACATGCGTCTTTTTAAGCTCATTTGTTTTATCTTTTTCAAAATTATTATCTTTAAATCGTATACCAATTTTGCAAAATTATTATTATCTGTATACGGTATACCGATTTTGCAAGATTTTGGTTCTGTTGTTTGCGCACATCAAATTACTTTGAACCATGAATTCGACTGGAACAAAATCAAAATCCTTGTCAAAGAACCTAATTACAAAATATGAACTATTCCTGAAATGCTTTATGTAAAACTGGACAAGGACAACATCAAAAAGAAAGAAGATGTACTTTCCTTTAATTGAGTAAACCTTCCTTTACTACGAAAGTTTAAATGAACGCTTTGCCTATATAGGCGTGGTTGAGTTGTGAAATTTATCATTAGTCTATCGTCCAACTTGTGACGAGTAAGTCAAAATACTTACGAATTTTCACGTAGCTACGATAATAATTTGGACCTCAAAACATTAATATTGTACGAGTTTAATTAAATATTTTATTGTGTTTAATAAAATTTTTATTTTGATGAGGATGATACAAATAGTCAGCGAAACATTGCTATAATAAACCAGCATAAGAAATTTAAATACACTTTGTATTTATTAATTTCTTGTATCTCACCCCCAACGGACAACCAATCAATTTCAATTAGTAAATTCATTGGAGGACACCGACAGAACTCAAATCAATAATTGGTAAAATTGTTACAAAAATTGAATAAAACGCAATTTTTGAACCACTCGTGGAAAAATCATGGAAATATCAGCCCCTCACAACCAATACAGTACCAACATAATTTATTAGCCTATTTAAATTACCCCTTTTAAACAAGCGTACTGCAGTGTGTATTTGGCAACCCGTGAACTTCTCCAATGAAAAATTACCTCTGCAGTTGCAAAAATGTTCAGACATTACAAGAATTACGAAATGGAACTAGCTTCCGCTTGAGGTCGAATTCTTTAAAAGTAAACAACTTTCCGGACCAAATTCTCTTAAACTAAGCTATCTTTTAAACAGGATCGATTCTCGTCGCCAAGACGCAGTGGCAAACAACGACCTGAATTAGCGTCTACTGACAAACAAATTAGTGCAATCGCAAAAGTGTGCATCGCAGAAGTTCTCATAACTTAATAAAAACGAAGATGCATTTATTATAGGTACTGGAGCTGATGTCAATGCCACAAAAATATTTTCGATATTACTAAATGTTATTATAAATAAAGGTACAAAAACTGCTCTTATTGGGTTAACCTCTCAAAATATCATATTATTAGGAACAGTGGCTTCATATATATTTGATAAAAAACACGTTTTTCACGTCTTATCTCAAAAAATACCATTTTATACCTTATAGAGAAAAATGTTTATTATCTAGCCTTTTAACTATGAAGTCAGAGTTACCCTTAATCTTCAGTAGAATAGACGGTGGGTCGCAATAAGAAGCTATTACTGATACCAGTGACTAAAACAAAAAATTTAATCCTTTAGCTCAACCACTAACTACCAAGACTTCTACAAATACAAATATCAAAACTGCCCCCCAAAAATCAATAGGATTTAGGCTTGACAGTAACTCATCAAGAACATCAGAAGATGAAATGATTGCTAAGATTAAACAAAATTTGAAACTGAATTCTACTGCTCGTGAATCAATTTATAAACATGCTTTGGAAGGCAGTCCCAATGAAAATAGTGATAAGAAATGTTTCTACTATTGTACAAGAAGATAATAAAGAAGCCAGAGAGAAAGGGAAAACGCATGATATTATACTTGACACATCTTCTCGTTCAAATGTCAACCAGTGAGACACACGTATAAAACAGCATTACACTTCGAAGCAGAGTAACGTGACACAATCTACTTGACCAACAGTTGCATTCAAAACGCTAGAACAGCAATGAAATGCTGAACGCGATAACCTAGACACTCGTAAAAAAAGCATCATAATGAGACCATCGATAAGAATAAAAATGGATCATCTCAAAATATTAAGTATACAAGAATGTTTAACATGTACAAAAAATAGAATTGCATCGTTTATTTCAGTGGACTCAAAACACTTAATGCTACTACCAATAAATTGTTATTAGATTTAAGTTATTTTTCAAAATATAAATTAAATAAAACACAACCACAAGTAAGTGATGTAATAATGAGCACTTATAAAAATAAATTAGTATTCTGTTTAGTTATAAAAAAAAGAGAAAAAGATAAAATTTTGCCTCAAGATCTTTACTCGTATTTAGCAGATTTAGTAAAGGCAATAGAAAACAAAAATATAGAAGCATGGAGAATATTTTCAGTAAGGGTGAAATAACCAACAATTGGCCCAGAGGAATATTGTCCAAAGAAATATATGTAGAACTCAGTCATCTTAACTTTAAAATACGTATATGTTGCGTTAAATGTGCTCATTTATCAAATGAAGTGAGACAAAAAAAATTAATTGAATGTCACAACAATTTCTTCAACGGGCAAATAGGCATAAATAAAACCTATAGAAGAATACGAGAGTTGTGTTACTAGGAAGGTGTAAGAAAAAGTATCAAAAATCAAAGATAATGAAAAGAGTTTTCAAAATAATAGACTAACAATTTTAGCCCAAATTTTTCGTTTCATCTTTAAGACTACTACACCTTACCATCCCAAATCTAATGGCTTACTATAACGTAGCTATGCCATGCTCGCAAGCTTTTAATGAACAGAAGTTGAAACTGAAAAAGATTAACATAAACTGTTGCCTATTGTAATACATGAATACAATACTAAATACATGAATATATCACTGCATACAGCTAGCAAATTTACACAACATGAAGAAGTATAAGGTAGAAGGGCACGTCCACAAAACACATATCCAGCAGAAAACGAAGCACAATGTCATAATAATTATCTTATTGATTTGATCTATTATTAAAGAGACAAGTATGGAAAATCTCGTGATGATTACAATAAATATTAATATAAAAGTAAACAACACTAAGACAAACATACAAGAACTCAAAATTTAGAAGTCAGTATGAAACTTAAATAAAATAAAAGAACTTCAGAAAGAAAAATTGGATGAATATTACTATAAAATTTTTGAAATTTTCAACAAAGATAATAATGATGTAACTCTTAAAGCAGAGAGTAGAAATATGATTATCAAGCATTTAGATCAAGTGAAACACTATTACGAATAAGATTTCCTTCATGTTTCAGGAATCTCAACAACCTAATAAGATGATTCTAGAACTACTAATAATGAGATTCATTACGACAAAAAAGCTTTAAGCATATTCAATGTACGACCCTTCTTCGGCGAGCTTTTATGAAAATCAATGAATTTCCAACAACCCCGGGATCTATTATGGGTTACTAGAGTATAACTCGTCTGATCCGTACACAATGGACAATAACCGTGCCTTTGGTTTGTAAAAATCTTACAAACTGTAACGAAAAATAAGTTGTCAAACATAAAATTTACCAAACCACTTCCGTAAGCAACTGCATACGAACCAATGCGAAAAACTAATACCTCTGCCACACTTTAGACAACTACTAAAAAACAAATTGATATATTCCAGTTCAAACTACAAATATTCGTCTTACCAACCATTAAAGCTTAAGACTCAATATCAAACGAATTTTATAGCATAAAGAAAAGGGGTGCACCTTTTAAACTCGTAGAATAGATACCCTAGAAGACTTTTGAAACAATGGTACAAATGATGGAGAAAAAATTGCTTTCACATTGGATAACATATATTGAAAAACGGGAAACATTTCCATTCTTGCTGTAAATCAAACACCTATCGTACGATCAAACTTAGAAACGCTTTATGAGAAAAAAAAAAAAAAATCAATTATTCAAAACTTAAATAAAAAGTACGTGAGATAACAACACGTACCATGTATTTATCGAAACAGAAAAAATTAACACAATTTTTCACTTAGTTAACATATGGGTTCCATATTTTCAAAAGTTCTTGTATTACATACTACAATCCTATAATACGTAAATCAATACAATTTAAACTACTGCCGATAGTCATCTCCATCCCCAACTAATTTTATTAGAACAATTAGGTCAAACAGTGAAGATAATTTATTCGGTCAGTAACAAACATTCCCTACTCATAAATAAAGCACAAATTACTGTTGCTAAGTAACATACCTTTATTGTAGAACAAATGTAATGTATAGCGGAAGATAAGCCGTCACAATAAATGCAACAAAATATACATAAAAACTTACAAGACTGCATCAGAATTAAGCTCAAAACATGGTATGCATAAAAAAATTACCACCAAGGTAATTATTTTGTAGCTAATAAGGGTTATCTAGATGAATGTGCACACTATGGTTGATTACTACTATGTCAACTTACCTATGCTATAATGAAAGAAATCGACGATGCTGCTTGAAAATTTCTCCTTTTTACAAAACCTACTAAAGAAGCCCTAAGATATTGTAAAATTATGATATAGAATTCAATAAACAGCGTGTGGGACTCAGAGTCCCCCGGTAAGAACGAATTTCTGGCATGTATTTAGAAATCACATTTTTACTGTGAAATACAAGGTTCGTAAATACATGTCAGTTGAATACGTCTTTTTTATCACGGGTTAAGGTGGTATATATCTTTCCAGTAAATTTGTCATGTATTAAAGGCTCGGGAACTCATCAGCCAGAAAGCATTAGTTTTTTTTCAACCGAATCATAAATCTAATGGTTTATTAAAAGTAATGATTATTGAGTATAAAATATGTCATTTAGTTAGTAAAAACAAGAAACAAATAATAAAATACGCAAGAAGTAATTTGTTAAAAAATTTGTATATTGTTTACCAAAATCAGTCCCCTTGCTCATTCCACTACCAGCGAGTGCGCAGAAGTATATGCGCATTGCGCAATAATGCTTACGCAGCAAAGTAAGAGTGCCAACACACATACACACATTCAGTTGAACACCTTTTTGTGGGTCGCTTCGTATGCTCGTACACGCGTATTCAATGCTTGCTCTCTCTATTTTTTTTTTTAATTTAGTATTTAAATTTACCACCAATTTCCTACTAGCTACGTGACTGTGGCGCCTAAGCTTAATCTAACCTCCGGGAAGGTGCCAAAAACAGATTTGGCTAAAAAAAAAAAACCTAAGGCAGTATATATTCTTCTCAGGACCGTGACTAGCCTTGGTCAACTCTGAAACGACGCTCACACACTCCTTAGCTCACTTTCCTCGATCACCCTGACCTCAGCACCCGTACATTTTCGAATTTCAACCCAATAAAAATATAGTTAAAACTGATAAAATTTTACCTTATTTAGAGGATAGGCTAAAAGGGGTGGAGGAGAGGCTGAGAGTGGCTCATTAAAATTAAGTGGGAGGGGGGGTTGAAGGAGAGCTAACTAATAATTTAACCCAATGAAAATTACGTAAGAACTGTTAGAATTTTAACTTATTTAGAGGGGGGACTGAGGGGGGGATCACGGTATTCGTATGTATGACAAAATAACTATCACCTATTTGCCTATTACTTAACTACACCTTTAACTTTTTGAATCTCGTCCATAGGAGTACCACCATTTTTATTGCCCTTGCATCCTCTTAAAGGAATCGCTACAATCCAAATGTGTCACTCTTTAATTCTTAAACATAAACTCATCTAAAAAAATTGTTGTACTCATATCCTTCCATAATCATGTATCGCCTCCGCCTTAGATACCACCTATGGAACCTCGACATACAAAAGTTTTCTACTACCTAAAAAAAAAAAAAAAAAAAAAAAAGTAGTTTGACCACGCAACTTTCATTCCATTAACAATTTCGTCACAATTACTTATCCCTTTGGGTACTAAACCGTTGCTTCTAAGATACACCAAATTTACATCACATTTTAAGTCCAAACCTCTCTTACAAAACATCACATTACGCACCCAACCTACCATCTATTTTTCTTGGATATTCTGCAACAACCTGAACTAAATGAAAAAAATCTCAAAAAAAATTCATAATTGTTACACCATATAATATTACACTATTTCCTACTAATTAAAACATTTTTTTTACGACGATATGTTATATTCTGATAAACGTATTTCGTATGTCACAGTACAATTAGAACTAAAAAAACTTTAGCCCTTATGCTTATCTTAAAAAAATATTTATTAGCAAAAATTTGAGTACGCTCCACAAATATATGTGTATGTATACGTGGAATGCAGCTTTTTTTTCTAACTTTTGCACTTTTACCATATGAGAAATTAAATTCTTATAGTTTTATTGAATTATTAGCTAAGTTTTGTCAATACAATAAGCTAATATGTGTTTTATACAATTTGGTATACGGTTTGGTTGATCGAGCCCTTCTATTATCTGATAAATCTTACCACAGGAAGAACATTCTCATGGCTAAAAGAAATTTACGCGATAATCACTATACTAAACTTTTTATACAAAAATACATCAAGAAAAGACTTCACCAAATAAAAAATACCAATAATGATAAATACAATCTACTAAATTACAATCTACGTGCTAAAATAAAAATTTCTATTTCTTACAAACCGTTATTTTTTAACTTTTGCTCAAAAGGTTTAAAAAAATTAAACATACAATTTTACACTATTATTCAAAATAAGTTGGACAGTATTACCATTCTTGAAAAAGATAAAATTGATCAGATCGATCAAACCAACGTCATGTATCATTTCGCTTATGATTCTTGCTCCACACCATACGAAGGTGAGACACAGAGAGCACTGAAAAAACGCCTCCATAAACACAAAAGTGCAAAGAAAGATAAACTTGTTGTCGCTTCACACATGAAAGAATTCAACCATAATTTTAATTTTTTTCAAACCAAAATCCTAGACTATGAACCAAATAGACAGAAAACATTAATACCAGAAATGTTACACATTTACGCTACTAAACGCACAATGAATGAAAATGAGGATACCTTATTTCTCAATAACACATATAAAGATTTTATAAGTGATCTCTTTTCACTGCATATTGTGAATATGTACACACGTTATCTACGTTTGCAAGCAGTGTACGTTTATTGTTTATATTTATATATGGAAATACATGTTCGACACTTACGTTATTCATTTAAGGCAACTAACAGTCTGTAACGATCGTCATAACGATATAGACGCAAGTAATTATTTCATTTTAAAAAGTCATTTTTATTACAATTTTTATTAGACTACTAACATATTTTAATCATTTATTGAATTAATGTTAATATTTGTAAATAGTGGCCCTAAAATATAATTTACGAAAATTATCGTGTTTTATGTTTTTGTTTCTATTAATAAAGTGAGCCTGATACGGTTGGCGTTTAGACCAACAAAACGTTGCTCAAAGTAACACCTGACTTTTTGGAGTTTTTTATTCATACTTCTAAATAAGCTCTTACTGATCGTGTGCCTATGCACTGACCCTCAAGTTATTATCGAAACAACTGAGAGCAGAACGACATGTTCAACAAACGACATAATGTTCTATACAATATTGTTATGTGGGATTCTCGGTGCGGGAATAAATAGAAGCGTGACTTGTTGTTAACTTATGCTTTATTAGAATAATTTGTATTTGATGGAAGTTGTGGGTGTATTCTCGTCTCGCGGACTTTATCCTTACGCTCTCGCGTCTCTAGCTGATCTCCCCGCCCCTTCTCTCTCCCTTTCCTATCATCCCTCTTCTCTATTCCCCTACCTTTCAGGCCCAAGCCAGCAGAGGCGCATGCACGCATAGCTATATGCTATTGTACGTAACACGTCCAAGGCCGTGACACCGACGTCCTCGGCAGTGATTTTCTTTTTGATGTGTATGTCTGTGTTATGTTGTTTGTGTTGTATAGCATTTTCCGATTAGAGGAAAGAGGGTGGTTTAAAGTGCTCTATCTCTATTTCCTCCACTGGTTTAATTCGCTGTATTTTATGTGTATACATTTTTTGTTTATTGTTTGCACGCTTCCTTTGTACAGAAAAATTTATTCTAGAATTTGCTTGGTTACTTATATTACATAATCGCTTAATTACATTTTTCTTGCTTATTATTTATATACATATGCACTATACAGGGTTATGATAACAATTTATTCTCGCATTGGATAAAAATTAATATAATTGTCAGTTTAAAATTTTTTTTCTTTCTCATGTCAAGGATGTCGAGGGTCAAGGTCTTACTGCGTTCATTAAATTTATTATTAATAATTTTTTCTTCGTTTTGGTTGCTTGGACAATTATTGCCCTTGTATCAGCACGCCACTTAGATTTGTCTTGCTACCTTCCTGTAAAATTATTGCTTGTTTTAATGCCGAACTATTGTCCAGTGACGTCTCGTTGGCTCTCCGACTGGTATTCTTTTGCTTGTTACCTGAAATCATTCTATAACAAGTCAGTAGCGGGGCCCCCCGTGGGAACGGCACTTATATTCAACCATTGTGACAAGAAAGAGAAGGCAAGTTGAGTAAATATGCTGAATCTTTGCACCCAACGTAACAGGGTCAAAATGATTTGTTTAATATTTATCATATGCTAATAGATTTTGCCATTAGGTACTTATTTTTTTTTTTGCATCTCTTTTACACATATATTTTTCTGGCCTCATGTTAAATTCTTATTTTCCTGTAACAACTCTCTTTTTTTTTTTTTTTTGTACAAAATGCTTATACTAATTTTCTTATTAAATATAACATTGTTTCTTATATTGCTTACATTAGTGGACTCTAAAGGATGTGTTGATTGCATACGCGATTTAATCATATACGAAATGTGTTTTTTTTTCTTTTCGTCCCATGTCAATTTAGAATATTTCTCAGCTATAATACATATTTATTTCTTTCTCTGATAAGTGACCATGTACGTTGTTGGAAGGAAAATTTATAGGAGATTCGTTGGTATTCTGGCGGCAATTTGTTGGGTTTTTTGTTTGTTTTTCATTTCTGTATAACTCGCAAATGTTTGGTTTTTTTTTTCACTGGACACATACTCTTGTCAGGCAATACAAGGGTTTTTGACATCCATTTACGTTTTTATAATCGAGCTGTTTTTTTTTTTTTTTTTTCTTCTTTTTTTTTCTGGTGTCTATTTCTTCTGCCATGGTAGTGCTAGCATTCACTAATAATATTGTGTAGTGTTTCAGTAGCAGGGTTCCTCCATAGTTCTGGAAATTTATGTTTTATATACACTGTGGATTTTAAGGAATTTTATCACAGGTGTCTGCTTAGGATGTTCTGGCTTCATTTATGAGACTTATGACTCAAATAACAGGGTTTTTCCTATATAATTACGTATGTATGTACATACATAATGTATGTATATGTTGTTTTTTTTTTTTTTTTGTTTTGTTGAGAACTATCACGTATAGGCTCTGCTATGTTGTATCACTATGCATGTAGATGCTATTGTCATGGTCATGGTGAAATTCTGTCTCAGATTTAATTGTGATTTTGATCCCTTATACAGTGGAGGAAACCTTATCTTATGTGGCTTCCAACCCAAATGTGTGTGAGTATTTCCCTTGTTCAGTTTTATTTTAGTCTCGTTATGTAACCGAATCTCCAGAATTCTCAGTAGTTGTTGTCATCCTCTGATAACCGTTGATTTTGATAGTAAGTTAGAAATATCAGGATTGACCATAAATAGAGTACTTGGTGGATTATAGCTGAGTGTGCAATTGGTAGGAATTTTTCAATTGCAGCTGTATTTCTTGATAATTAAGATCAAAATAATTTGAAAATAAGATTTTTTTTTTTTTTTGTTGAAACTTTGCATGTCTCACGTCCTTTAAAATCTACTAATAACACTGTTCTGAAGTGCGTAACATTTAATTGTAATTGTACTTGTAAATATTTTGTTATTAAATCCCTTTTTTTCTACTGTTAATAACGTTTTTCTTTTGATTGTTTTTTTCTTAAAAAACCAATAATAGTTATTATTATTCACTTATCGATTATTATTCTTATTATATTTTTTTCTATGGTTTCGAGTATGAACGTATAATATTCTTATTATAAACAATATTTCTTATTGGTTTCTTTTTTTTTTTGACAATGCCTTTTCTTTTTAAGGGTTGCAAAATATAGTACTGTATCTTTTATCCTATACCCATTTTCCTGTAAGTTGGATGTTGTACAGCCAAAAAATTTTTGTATACATAAGTATACTCTTCTCTTTCTTATTTTTTTTCTTTGCCTTCATTTTGCGCGTGCGTCCGAAGGTCACAACGAGAAAAAGTTTTGTTTGTTTGTTGTATTTCATCAATATTGTTTCTTTGAGAAATGGGGGGTGTTAATTGTCTGAATGTATGTTGTTTACGTAGTTTTTGGTTGTTTTATATTTTCTTTCCGTATAATTTGTTGCTTTCTCTCGTGGCTCGTCACAGGGCCGCGACTAAAAGAAAAATAATATGTTTCCCTATAACTTTCACTTGTTTATTTCTGCGTATCCTGTCTTCCTATGCTATACTATATGTGTACACTAGATTTACCGTTATAAAAATTCCCCATTACTTTGTTTTATTATTATTACTATTTTTATTACTATTGTAATAACTATATTAATGTTGTCAGTATTATTATTACTACATTATCGTTATTGTTGTTATTATTTATGCCTATTTCACTGTTGTAAATACAATTCTATTTTTATAGCCTTCTCAGCCTTTTTATTTATTTATTTATTTATTTTTTTTTTTTTTGTAAAATCTGTCACCTATGTTGTTCATGCTTCCTTATCCCTATGTCTTAGGGTTTTATATATATTCGTTCTGTTGTGGTCCCTAATTAGTTTCCCGAGGAGCGGGGTAGGCGTGAGCCCTTTATCTATCTGACTATGGGCGTTCCTTGTGTCGTCCCTGCAGATGTTATTCTCTCGCTATTGGTATTTTCTTTCTCCAGCACCTTTTTTTCTCTGAGTTGCTTGTTTTGGAATTTAGAGGGGATATAGGTGTTTTTGGTCCCCCGTATCTCCTGTATCGAACTTAGTCGCATCTACTTCCCGTTTTCCGTCTTCGATTGTTCGGTAAATCTAGCAGTGCGTTGAAGTTAAAGTTATGTTCTCTAGCGAAATGCCTCATTCCTTCATTTCCGACTTAACGGCTTTTTGTCACCTGGAATTTGACTGTGTGCGTGATTCTACTAAGTTCCGTGTATGAGATGGAGGCGTGTGTGGGATCGTTGATAGTCCTTTTTTAGATGAGGTGGTCGAGTGCCAACTGTGTTTACATGTGAGTATTCGTGCAATCCGTTTTTCTTTTCGCGTAGATTACTAATTTCCCTTTTTTCTCAGGTCATACGGTTGTATGTGTGTCAAGCCGTCCCGTCGAACTGGAAGCGTGCGAAGGTCCAGCTTGTTATTCTCGAGCGTTCCACTGTTCTGGCTCCCATCATGTGTCCCACCCATGGTTCGGTTAGTATATTTTCCTCTCCTTTTATTTCTCTTTTTTTTGTATATTTATATTTATATTATTGTTATTATTATTATTAGTATTATTATTTTTCTTATTTATTTATTTGTATATATATATATATACATATAAATATTGTGTTTCCTTTGCCTTTATTGTAGTTAGGACTGCACCTTGTGGTGAGTCCCTATAAGTTGTTTAACTTTCCCCTGCCACCGACCGTGCGTGATTGGGTTCCAGTGGGATTGGCCTTGCCCATTCGTCATTTCACGTATGTGGTGGCAATTGTTATATTGATGTCTATTGTCCTGGTGGTGTACTAGTCCAGGTAGTCCTGTCTGGTGGTGGTGCGGTTCGGCCGTTGCGAGTGTCTGGTTCTGTGGTATGTAGGCATTGCACCGTTATGGATGACGGCGCTTCTTATGTGTTGTCAGTAGGGTGCCGTTGTCATGGCTTAGTACTCCTCGTGGTTATTGGAGTTTCGGTTAATCCTCGCATCGATTTTTTTATCTGCATGCAACTTCTGACACCAGCTGTTATGTGGGATTCTCGGTGCGGGAATAAATAGAAGCGTGACTTGTTGTTAACTTATGCCTTATTAGAATTACTTATATTTGAGGGAAATTGTGCGTGTATTCTCGTCTCGCGGACTTCGTCCTTACGCTCTCGCGTCTCTAGCTGATCTCCCCTTCCCTTCTCTTTCCCTTTCCTATCATCTCTCTTCTCTATTCCCCTACCTTTCAGGCCCAAGCCAGTAGAGGCGCATGCACGCATAGCTATATGCTATCGTACGCAACAATATAATCTTCGTTGAGAGTTTGTTTGCCATAAGTTTGTACTATGTGACTCATAAGAAACTAAAACAATAATAAAAATAAACCATTACTACTTAGACAACATTTGAAAGGTAAAGATTTCAGTAGTTAAAATATAAATGTATTAATATTAATCGATTGATTTTTAAAACTGAAATTCTTTTTACAACAAATAAATATAGGCTATGACCAAGATTTAATACTAATAAAACATCCAAACCTTTAATCAATGTTTATGAAAATATGTATAAATAATTAAATAAAATTTTACAAATTTTTTTTATAAGCTCATGTACACTCCTCGTTAGAATTATATTTTTTGATTGTAACTCTTACAACATATACAATATATTTTAACACATTTCATGTAACATACTACCGAAATAAGGGAAAATCGTTACCATTGAGTTGCCACTTCTAATTTGCATACCATTCTACACTTACTAATGTAGCACAACATCATCTACAATGGAATCAGCACATATTATTTGCAATAACAAAACCTTAAGGAATAAGATTTTATAAAATTAATGATTTTGTTGATTTATATGTAGACATAATTTTTCTATTCTATTTGCTGACTTTATGTTACAGTTAGACGACTGACATTTTATTACGGTTACTATAAAAAAAAAAATCTTTTTGAGTACTTTACATGGGTTCAACTGTTTTTGCTCTCATAATTGACGAAGATGACAATCAGCTTAGAAGGAGGGGCATGTGATTCACCATTTAATATTTTACTAATACTTATATAAATCAAAGTCGCTAAAACCGTTGTAATCGCTAACCGCGAAAACTACTCAACCGATTTTGCTGAAATTTTGCATACCGATTCTTGACATTTCTAAGATGGTTTTGGTATAGTTTTTATTTGGAAAAACTTAACTAAATTAATAAAAAAGCAATAAATAAACTCAAAGTCATGCAAAAATACGGTAGCTTTGCGCTTTAGTTTAGTTGAATCCGCG
Organism: Copidosoma floridanum; assembly: GCF_036245765.1. Taxonomy (NCBI): domain Eukaryota; kingdom Metazoa; phylum Arthropoda; class Insecta; order Hymenoptera; family Encyrtidae; genus Copidosoma; species Copidosoma floridanum. The sequence continues at coordinate 2,592,372 of NW_028321888.1, forward strand.
AGGTGGCGTTGAAGTAAAGTTTATGTGGGGACCTTCACACACACATTTAAACTACTGCTCTCCATCCTTTCCCAACCATCCGTTAGGTGTCTAACCATTCAAGTTAACCTTCTCATAATTGTCCGGATCTGACGTTGGTTAATTTATAAGGGTGTTTAATGTGAGCTAGAGTATCCCTACCGATATAGGTGTCTAAGGCAGGGAGCACGTCATCAGCCTTACTGATGAGTTCTGGCGTGCTCCTGGCATGAAACATCAAACAATCTTTTCTTTCTGATCATAGCATCACTTGACCGCCATATTGGTGACCCTGTAAATTTGAACATGAAATCTTCTACTCATAGCATCTCCGTATTCTTTACGCCTCGGGTACAGCAACTAGCTTTCCCTCTTTTCATCCGATTTTTCGACCACCACACCACCACAGATCACGGACGTCTCGGTTACGGCATCAGCAACTAGCTTTGCTTCTACGACTCAACCACAAGTCTCGGATGTCTCTCTTACGACTTGAGGAACCGCTCGTCTCTCTCTCTCTCTCTCTCTCTCTCTCTCTAGGACTCTACAAGAGCGTAAAGAATTCGAAGATCTACCTTATCGGCCATCGGCTTTTTATCGTCTCCTCTCTCTATCTTGCCTTCTACTTACACACCACTACATTCTACGTACACACGTTCATACATATCGTCGCTCACCCCTTCATCCGGCGTTATAACTGGAGAGGGAGTGTGTGGGGACCTTTACACACACATGTACACTAATGTTCTCCATCCTTCCCCAACCATCCACTAGGTGTCTAACCATTCAAATGAACCTTTTCGCAAGTGTCCGGATCTCATGTTGGTTAATATATAAGGGCGTTTATCATGAGACCTAGGTGTCTAAGGAAGGGAGCACGTCATCAGCCTTACTGAACGGTTGGTTATCCGGAGAACGACCTAAAGACGAGATATTATTTGGTCAGCGGCGTACCTCCTTCCTGTACGGTCTCCGTACACAGAGACTCAAAGGATAAGAGTCAAGCTACCTGCAGCCGGCTCTCCATCACCAAGAATAATAATAAAGTACAACTGCAAGTTTCAACACTGGCCCTTTTCAGGGTCATTATAAGTATTTATGTTTCCTACTAAACCATCAATCTCATCGGATCTTTTAAGGACTACCTGAGGTTAAATTACCTTGCCAACAAATACATGTTTACTACGATTTCTGGCAACGATTCGTCGACAATAAGACTACATAGAGCCAGCCACTATTAAACCAAGTCAGTCATTCACTCACAGACGTCACGAACGGAGTTTTTCGCCACGAGGATGGATACCCAGACTATCGATGACGCTGCATTACCCTCTCAGCTCCAAGCATTTCACCAGAAATTACCGATCATCTCCGAGATCTATGCTGAGAGAACTTAACAGTGGAGCTATCAAAAAAAATAAATTTGATCAAACGGAACACTCTCCAACAGGCAAGCAAGCGTCATGAACCAATATCCCTACTTTAGATCATCAAAACGACTGAGCTTTGCAAAAGAAGAAGGTGCTTTAGACACCAACGTCTCCAGCATTACACCAGGAGACGTTGGTAAAGAGCTCTAAAACTAGCTCTCACACTTCAGACATTGTAGTTTTCCTCACAATTAGTTTGGTGCTACAACAGCAGGCCAGATATCACTCTAAGAAATCCAGGCAGTCACGTCTCCTGCAAACTTTAGTCAAGAAAGAATTAAACTGACCGGTCCTTTTAAGGGCCATCGGACGTCAAACTACCTTGCCAACAAATACATTACAAGCTAACAAAGTTTAAAAAAAACAGCCTTTAGGGCTTACAAAAAATTTAACCATGCCTATAGTAACAAGAGAGCGAATTGGATAGAAAACTTCAAATGCTTTAAATATTTAAAATTTTTAGCGTCAAGAAACTGATGTAGAACATTTATCAAGATTGAAACAATATCGTCGAATTTGATAAATAAGGAATCCATTGTGTGAGAGCTCAGATTTCCTTCATAACCCTGACAGTAATCATTTGAATCTTCCAGATTTTTAAATAGGTAGCATAATGTGTTTTTGTATTCAGTGTGGCAATGAAAAATAGAGAAATTAAGCTCCAGGACTTTGTCACTCTCGTAACGAAGTTGTTAGATCAGAAAAAACAAATTTTCATACATATTTTTGTTGTCGATTTCCAATATTATAACAATTAGCCCTTTTAATTTATTATAACGTGAGAAAGAGCAAATCAACGGCTCTGTAGGACCAGCAATTATTTTACGGCGTAAGGAACGCACGATACTTCTCAGCATAATTATACTTTTTTCACTTTTTACAGCTTATTAGTCAAAATAAACTGCATGGGTTTTAAATAAGTATGTTTTTAATAAGAAGATTTTTGTTTCAGAAGTGTCAGAAATAGATGTAAAATTTTTTACTAAAATCGTTTTACATTACGTTTTAACACACTTCGGTGTTCTATTTATTGAATGGGGGGAGGGGGGCAACCAGTACCTAATATTTATTACTTCGAAATACACAGTCCCGTTCTAAAATTGTAAAAAGCTAATGCTTAGCAATATAAAAATATCAAGCTTTATATGTGCTTCTGGAATCGTATGACATAACTCACTTCTTTTTTAATAAGGTACTGATGCAAAACTCGAACTACGGTTGTAACTACCAAACAATTTTATAAAATGCTAGTCTTAGAATATAAATTCACAGTACTACGTACAAGAATGTGAGCAATCAACAATTTTCATATTCTTTACGGCGTATGTCCACAAGAAATATCGTATACAATTTGGACAGTAACTTGTACCTGCTGTGAAATCTGAGAGATCAGCAGTTTCAACCTTAATAACTGTATAAATATTGTACGACGACTCTGCTTATGTCAATTGAGAGTAATAAAGGTAGGCCCTGATTAGTTGCTCGGATCCTCGACCTTAAGTGTCCTCCCTAAATGCAAAAGTGTAAAAACTCCTTGCACACACCAATATGTCCCTTTTCTTTTTCATTACGTGCTCTAAAGTAATTATAAAGGTTTGAAAGTGAGTTCTGTTGCGTCTTTTAAGCGAACGTAAGACTTGATTCAGTATGTCAGCTGTGTTTTAGAAGCGTGCATTACAAGCTAATGTCAGACTAAGATTTGTGACCGTGCCATCTGATTAAAGCTCAAGAAAACCAGGCCACTGTAGACTCACCTGAAAAGTGAATCAAAGAGGAACAAGAAAGAAAGAACCGTTGACTTAGGTTTTGACGTTAGAATCAGCAGCCTAATTATCATCATTATCACGAGTACGATTATCTCGTGTAGGATAAAAATCATCGCTGCGGTCAATCTTGTAAGATCTTGCGACCACGTGCGCGCATGAAGCAGCTAACCAACGATCATAGAAGTATAAGTTAAGTTAAAAAAAACTACAAATTTTTGAAACACTGTCAATGTCAACATAAAAGTTTATAACTTATGTCATTTGTTAGAATCGATTATTAATTTATTTTCATCTACAATATTCAAACTGAATTTCAAAAGTTATAAAATATTTTTTAACATATACAGTAGTTATTGAATTGTCAGGAATATTGAAAAATTCAATTTTTTCATTGACAACACTGAATAATAATCATAAACAGGAGAACAATGGGTGCTTGGTTACTTAAGTATAGAGTTGTATTTTCATGAAATTATATGGCAGACAAATATAATTGTAAATATAAGTATACCTTCTGTGAAACGATATTATGTACGAAGGAGAGGTGTAATTATTGTTGAAATAAGGACACCTACGTTAATTGGATGTGGTTTTAATTAAAATTTGAATACGTAAAAAATTAGCAATTAAAAACAAAATTTAACGCCCTAATATAATATAAACAATATGTAGGCTGGCCAGTATAAGACTATGCTCTTTCATCGAATTTTTCCGTGATTTCAAAACAACTACCTACCACCTGCGCTGACTACATCTCTAACGTTATGCACATATTTGT